>NC_091122.1:37721789-38014289 GCF_040183065.1 Periplaneta americana
TGGTTGAGGTTTTTTCCGGGGTTTTCCCTCAACCCAATACGAGCAAATGCTGGGTAACTTTCGGTGCTGGACCCTGGACTCATTTCACCGGCATTATCACCTTCATATCATTCAGACGCTAAATAACCTAGATGTTGATACAGCGTCGTAAAATAACCCAATAAAAAATAAATAAAAAAAAGAACACATTGTGCCCGCTGTTGATTTGTAGTAGCCATTTTAATAATCTACGATTTTCATTTGTCCTTTCAGATTATGCATTGTTGATTATATATTATGGAAACTCCCATCTTTTAATCATAATATTACCAGCAAGAAATTTTTCCTACTATCATAATAGCTTTATAACAATAAATTAATATTATCCAGACCCAAACGGATCAGACTGTATAACTTGATTTTTCGATACCTCGAAGTAATTTTTACATTCCGGCAGAATCATATAATTTACATGTAGGCCTAATATTTTTTCTATATCTCGAAATTCTGTTACTCGATTTTTTCGATATCTCGATGGATATTTCTTTTCTCGGTAGGAAGTACATGTTCTTTAACCCGATTTTAAGGTGAAAATGAAAGTTACGTACACATGTGTAAGTAAAATTGGATGAATGTGGTGAAATACCATTACTTTAACAAGCATTGTGCATTAGTATTTTTCTTCCTTTGAATGTATCCTTCTCCAGGAATCAGCCCATTATTACTAATCCTGTCCCTGCCTATCTGTACCGTAACGGTGTAGCACAATGAGCACCACTGAGAAGACATAATGGCTTGTACGCCTTTAACATTATTCTTCTCAAACTTTGTTATGAATTTCTAAAATCGTCGTCCTGAAAAGCAAAGAAAGAGTCTATGGACAATCTCGACTTCTCTTTGTTGAAAGTTAAGCGGTAATACTAGTCATCAAATATAATAATATGGTATTGGAAATTTTTTCGTATTCTCTTTATGTCGAATTTTCGATAACTTGAAGCATTACCAGTTTCCGGAAGCACTTCGAGATATCGAAGTTCCATTGTAAATATAAGAACTTCATATATAATACGGCCACTCAACATTTTATTTATGAAAGTTATGTCTTCTGCAGGAGGATAGGTTTACCAGCATTTTTTTAAAGTTGAATAGTGTTATTTTTCGAGGATCATGTTATACAGAGCGTTCGCCTACGGGTGGGGCCTACGCACCTCTCTAAATGACTCTGTTTTCATATATGCATCATACATAAAAAAAAAACCCTCTGTTCAAACGTGAATTTTGCGTTTTGCATTGTTAACAAATTTTACACACACGCTGAATATTTAAGCAACTGTGTCAAGAAACTGCACTGTACGTAAAAACACTGCAACAGCTGGCTCACAACTGATAACTTGTCGACCTTGACTGTCGAGCGTGTCTCAACAACTGCGCACATAAAGCGGCGTATCAGCACATGCCGCTTTCCTGGCCCCACCCGTAGGCGAACGCTCTGTATGTAGACGAAATAATAAAGACTGGTCTATAAAAAAAAATGTTTTTTTTTTATTTCCAAAATAAAATTGTAGAGTCTACAATATTTAAACAATAAACCAAAACATGTAATACTTTTCCTAATTTTACAGTCTTTCAACCGCTTACTACAGCTAAATCGTATTTTTTTTTGTCTGGACGTAAACAACTGAACAACTATACAAATATGGCATTCACCACGACGAATTAGACTGCGTGCTCTCCTACCAACAGCATTTGCATCAAGCTTTTTCCATCCCTTTTAAATTTATACATTATATATAACATTTTAACATAGTTAATATCAAATTGTACAAATTTAATTTTAATGATATGACCTAATGAGAATATTTAGCCTTAATTGTATAAGGTTAATATCATGCTGTGCTTTTCCTTGTTGTATACACATACGAGAACCTAGCATCAGTGTTCAGCTTTACCATGTACAGTTTACCTCAAGAGGCACGAAACTTATATACTTGTAAATGCCAGCACGTGCATTACTTACTATATCATTAATTGTTAGATCAACTATCACCTAATTTAAAATTGTTTGCATCTCATGCACCTGAAGATGACTTTTTAAAGTCGAAAATATTAGTGACTTTGTAATAAATATTGTGATGTAACAGATTATCTGACCTCACAAACTGAAAAGTGTAATTGACTGAACATTTATTATATATAATTATTAATTAAATCGTAAAAGATGCATCGGGAGAAATTGCGATACATAGGCCTACAACAATGAGAATATCTCTTCTGAGAAATATTTCGATTCTTCTGTAGGGTTTTGTACGTAATAATAAATAATACTAAACTGCCCCCCCATGGAAGGCAGCCCTCACGGACTCAGTATATCCTCAAAAAAATTATTATACATATGTAAACATATATATTAATTTTTAAAGAAGGGAAACAAAGAAAAGGGCGTGAAAAATTACAATTGCTATTAATGTGGCACCATGTGATTAATTAGGATTTGGCAGGATTTTTTTAACACAATTATCACAATGTCATCCCTCGGAGATGTTGGCAGAGCAAACTGCCGTCGAAATTCTTCGAAAAAAGCTGGTATAGTCCCTCGAGCACCTATGAGCAAGCCAATACCTCAACGTGAATTAAGGCATATTTCAGCTTGAAATAGTTGACTGTAGGCTCATAGATCGACTTCTTCTCAAGGTGAACCTCGCTGACTGATGACATTCTACTTGAAAACGTATTGTGGGGTCCACGAGAAGATTTTTCATTCTTTCATGTTACAAACACACAACTCAGTGGACATGACGAGGCATGACGATAAGCTACGATTTTTAAGAACATTGCGTGGCGCACGACAGACAGTGAGTCGAGCGCGCTGAAATGAAAATGTTGCAACTATGGAACTGTTTTCCAAGGGTCTGCGGAGCTGAACTGATTGCGTTGTTCGCCGAGCGCACGCTGGCACTGTGAGTTACGTATATCAACTAGAGTTGGACTCCGACGCAGTCGTCGAGCAGAAGTTCTGAGTGTTTGCGCTAAGTATTTCGAGGAAAAATGAGACACAGATTTTCAGCGGAGGAGGATGATCGTCTCATCGATCTTGTCAGCCAACACCCACAGTTATATATCGTGAAAAGTAAGAGTCACAAAGACATTGAAGCAAAGAACAATATTTGGAAGTCAATTGCGACTGAAATGGGAAGAAATGGTAAGTAAACATTAATCATAAGCCTAATGCGTTATTTTATTAGAATGAAGTGGTAGTACTGTACTCCAACCAGGAGAAAGTCTCAGGGAATGAGACGCAGCGGGGTAATGCTGTGAATGAGTGTTGATGTCATAAGATGTTATAAAGTCACACACGTGAGTACACGCATCTCCATTGGCTAACTCTCAAAGCACAAACAATAACACTGATACACACATATTTATGCTACCCTAGTTACAAAATTAGATCACGGTTAATCTCCTGGTCTCTTAATCTCTCCATACAGGAAATAACATATGCAGGAGCGCGCATGTTTTTTTAACTGATGTTATAACGGTAATATTATATATCTAGGCTACTTCGCTCCAATAGATGACACAATAGTAAGCACATTCATTTCACGGTTAATCTCCTGGTTGGAGAACAGCATACCTTATTTTATTTCAAGGAGTACAGTTCGGTGGCTCCTTTGAACACCCACTTACAGTTTTATGACTTCCTACACAAACAACTCTGACAATTCCATCCTGTCCCCTCGTCCCAACATTGCACAGTTGCCACAATTCTGGTGACCCTCGAAATTATGCAGTGAAACTGACGGGATTCTTGGAATTCGGAAAAGATACGGCAACTCTGCCTCCACGTGGATTTGACGGGAGCCTGTCAATTCTTCTGAACTAAGGTTGTGATTGGTTACTAACAGGAGAAGACAAGATTTCCGTCTCAGTAAGGAAGACATTTATTTATGACAACCAATAATTAGTAGTGGGCAGTAGAAGGTCAGTCGGCAAAGTCTTTTCTATGAAACTGCACTCCATGAAATAAGATAAGGTATACACATATTTTGCTTTACCCAAGTGTTGATATATTTTACAATTTAATTGAATCCTCTAGATTGAAAACCCTCTAAAGACCATTTTGTTCGTAATTGATTTACTCCCACATATTGCTTGCTAAGAATGAATTCGAATGATTTATACAGTATGAATTCAAAAATGCACTAAATTTGAAGGACAAGGTTTATTAAAAAGTCACTGTTAGGTTGAAAATTTCCTCTATTTGTCACCACTTACTGTTCAAATCCTTCAATTTGTGAAAGTGGATATAGGGGATTTTGAATCTATAGGATTCAATTCATTGGTACTGCATATTTTACAAATGTTTCATTCTGTTTCTCAACTAAGTTGAGAGGAATACTTTTCATAACATACACTTCACTCGCCCCACCACGGCCAACAATGTTGATGATGGTTGACATAATCTCTCATCTTAAGAGATTACCTGGCTCAGGCCTCGAATGACATTTGTTTCTTATGTTTATATTGACATGGAAGAGATGTGCTGTCATACATTTATTACTGTTATTGCAGTGGGTGACTGTCAATCGATCCATCCTTGATTTTAGCGTGCTTAAAAATTGTTCCTATTCTGATACAATCACGGTCTAATACTGTCACTTCTTGTGTGGAAGTGTTCGTTGTTGTTCTAAAAATTGTATCTCTTTTATTTGTTCCACATTTTAAAGCTTCAGTGCTGATGTAAGATCAACGGAATGCAGAAAATTAAATGAAAATGAGAATTCGCGGGGTTCCTGTTCGTTTTGCTTGTTGGCGAAACTGACTGACAGTGGCGGCTGATTGACTGAGGCAAGTGAGGCCGGGCCTCAGTCACTTGGCTTAACTGAAATCAAATTTTGTTTTTATGTAATGTATTAGTTATTTGAATGAAGCATATATCGCTGTAGAAGCATTTGAAAACTTTGTGATGTAGATAGACCTGTTTTGCGGTAAAATTTGTTCCTGAGGCCAGGATCGCTCATGCCGGGTCTGGCTTGTGATGTATATAGACCTGTTTTGCAGTGAAATTTGTTCATGAGGCCAGGATCGTTCGTGCCGGGTCTGCTTCTGGATTTTCGTTTGTCTTCGCGGGCTTTAGACGTTGCGCTTTAAACGTTGTAACTGAGGCACAATTCGTCTGGCCTGGTCAGGTTTCACTCCTCTCAACCATGGGCCGGCCTCAAGGGTAGAGTGGGGTGGGAATAGGGTGACTTGTCTTCCTAAATAGGCCATAAATAACAAACATTCCAGCTCTTTGGCAGGCAGAGACCCACACTTTTCTCTCCTCTTATATCTTAGTTTATGACTTAAGCGAGGGCGTTGTACTATTGTACTTCGTGTAGTGAATCTGGGCCAATGTTGTTATGTATTTCGGGAAAATATAAACAAATGCGAGAAATAATGCTGGTGTAGTTAATTCATTATTAGAGTGTCCTTTTTCGAGAAGAAATAATATTGAAAGAAAGGAAGTTTTAAATAAAGAGAGAGAGCCGACCGAGATACCTACGACATCGCTGACAATTTTTCTGACAGATAATCTTAAAACGCGAGTTTCTATTACATCCTGGTATGGGCAACATAAATGGTTAAGTGGTAATGTGGTGCAAAATAAACTTCTCTGTTGGCCTTGTTCGTTGCTGTCAAGGAAAAAAAGTAAAAAGAAAAGAAAGAAAGGGAAATTTCAACACATAATATGGGTTGCTTCATCACACTGAAACTATCACTGAAAGTCGCAGCATAACAGCTTATTTGGTGAGTGAAATTATTATTTTTCATTACTAGTAATAATAATTATAATAATAATAATAATAATAATAATAATAATACAGTAATAATGATATTAATAATATAACAACAATAATAATTAATATCATAAATACACATTTTCTATCGGAGGCACTTAAACTAGTTGCATCTGGCCTCACCAAGGATTTAGATCACCGGCCGCTAACTGACATCATACTTTTAATCACGACAGACAACAATATAACAAGCTGTTAAGTAAGAACACTTATTTCAATTGAGCCCCTGCGGTGTCTGAGTGGTCAGACCTTCAGCCTGTCACGCAGACGGTCCTGATTCGAGTCCCGGTGAGGCCTGTGATTTTTAATTAAAAAATCCATATTGGTACTTGTGGCGGACAACGTCGCAGTGGAACCTTACAAGGGAACCGCTCCAGGTCATGCTGCTTAAATTCAATGAAAATGCATAGTTAAACTAATTTTCGTTCGTTAAAAAACGTGGTAATTAGTCGTTCGTTTCGCCTTTTCCTCGTTTACGAAATATATTGATCTAAAAATCGTTGCTACTTATACCGCTTCTTGCACGCAATCGAATCCTCGTAGTTTCCCGACACTGTATCACAGCTCTCCCAGTAATGCTCTTGTGAATTTTGTTTCTCGTAACTCACATTAATACAGCAGTAGTGCAATCCATGGCACTTATTACTCATTCGTACACCGTACAAATCCATAGGTATGCAGCTGGAAATCTAGGAACACGACTTACATATGCTTTCAAGAACCGAAAGGGGAATTTGGACCTAAAGTAAAACAACGTGTAGACAAAGATAAGCTATTTAATATCGTGGTCGATGCAAGTAGGTCCGGTAAACTCACACAAAAAAAAAAAAAAAAAACACTTGAGAAGTTGGTTAAGAGAGGTATTTCTCCCGGATGTTAAGAAAGGCACACTACTACTTCTGGATTCCTGGAATGGTCGGATAGAGATGACACTATATTTACTGATAAAGAAGTAATCAATACTTTACATGGTAAGACAAAATAAATTATCTTTCCAAAAGCTAAAAGATTTGTGCAACCCTTGGATGTGTATTTTTTACGCAATATAAATTAAAGTCCCTTTATTTAATTCGCCGTAATTGGAAAATCAGTAAAGATTTTGAGTAGTGACCACTTTTAAAAGTAATTTCCATTCTTTCTCAACATTTGTCTCCTGTTGACCCCCATCTAACGTGAAGAACAAAAAAGTTTACCGTTTATCAACTTTTGAAAGTGTAAATGTCTATTCTGAACAGATCACATCGAAGTTAACATTTTCTTCTTACTTTTGAAAAAAGATTTTCATTTCAAATTGTTTTCTATGCCTTCCTTAGACATTGAGCTATCAATAAAAAAATACAGCGCGATTCATTGACTATAATAGGGGCTACGACATGATAAATGTTAAAAGAGCAGAAAATATAGTACTGTATAATTATTCTTTCCGAAGTTTTACGAACATTAGCATACGTCACCAAGTACGTCATTACTGACATCAACATAGCGTTAACGTTTAGCGAAAACTCTCTATTAATTGAGATGAATGACTGCTATCCTACCTTTTGTAAGAACAGTTACATTTGCTTACATCAGTTCTGAGTGTAACATAGTATTCAGTAGATTGAAATGCATCATATTATGACAACTGTGAGCTTATACAGAGTGATTCAGTGACTACGTTACAAACTTTGAGGGATGATAGAGGAGACAGTTACGAATAACTTTCATACAGGAACTTCTGTCCGGAGGAAACGTTCCGTTTGATAGTTACAAGCCTAGGTATTTTAATCAGTGTAACCAGCTAGAATCGAAATCAAGGCCATCCTTTTGAAGTTTTTTTTAGTAGGTTATTTTACGACGCTTTATCAACAGCTTAGGTTATTTAGCGTCTGAATGAGATGAAGGTGATAATGCCAGTGAAATGAGTTCGGGGTCCAGCACCGATAGTTACCCAGCATTTGCTCGTAATGGGTTGAGGGAAAACCCCGGAAAAAACCTCAACCAGGGAACTTGCCCCGACCGGGAATCGAACCCGCTACCTGGTTTCGCGGCCAGACATGCTAACCGTTACTCCACAGGTGTGGACTTGGACTCCTTTTGAAGTTAGTTGCAGACGACCTGTTCTTGCAAACGTTGGTGATTTCTCATAAACATGGAATCGTAAATGATATTTTGACTGATTAAACCTTGCAACTTTCCTTGTATTTCCTTTTGCTCTTCCATAAATGAAATCCATATAGCCAGTTACAAGATTTAATGAATCAAAATATTATTTACAATGCCAACTAGCTTATCCCATGTTTATGAGAAATCACCAACGTTTGCAGAAACAGGACGTCTGCAACCAGACTTCAAAATGATGGCCTTGAGTTCGATTCTAGCTGGTTACACTGACTAACATAATATCTAGACTTGTAACTACTAAAAGGAACGTTTCCGGACATAGTTTCATACATGAAAGTTATTCATAATTGTCTCCTCTATCATCTCTAAAAGTTTGTAATGTAGTCACTGAATCACCCTGTAGGTTATTACGGCTGTGCTTGTTTTAGTGAATGAGAAGAATGGAAGAGCGCTGCAAAGGAGTAATTTTGTAATACTGTATTAGCACAACATCTTCTAATGTAAATAAATCTTTGTCTGCAGTATTTGTAGATTGTAAGTAAAGCTTGTCATGTTTATGTGGACGCTTTACCCCTGAATCTGAATTGCATTTATTTTCAGATACGGAATGTAGAATAAGGTGGAAAAGCATTAGAGATTATTACCAAAGAAAAAGGAAGGAGTCAAAAAAACGAACGGGATCTTCTGGTGGCGGTTTCAGTCATATGGGCCAATTCGCCAATTTGAGATTCTTGGATAATAATCCCATTGTGGAAAGAACGTAAGTTTGATTTTCTTCATTCAAAATTTCGACATTTACTGCATGTATGACAAAAATGGTCTTGATCTTAACTTCCTTTTTTCAGTTTGAAAAGTAAGGCTCAAGAAGGAGGGGCAGAAGGAGAGGACACTGTTAAACAATCGGAGCCGCAACCCCAAGAACAGCATTGCACAAAAGAAACTGACCAACTTCTAGAAAAGCAAGAATTACAGCAAAACACGTCCCAAGGTGGTTCAGATATCCCGCGGAATACCATTAAAAGAGCCCTTTCTAATGAGCATAATTTGTTACTTCAGGAAATTAAAAAAATGAGATTAGAAAAAGAATCTCTTCTCCGTGACATTGCCACTAAGCAATTTTCTGAGCAACCACCAGATCCCATTTCTCTCTTTTTTCGAAGTATTGCGGCAACTGTTTCCAAATTCAGTCTGCAACTTCAGACCAGAGCAAAGCTAGAGGTTATGAAAATAATTTCTGAACTAGAGCTAGAAAACTTGGACGTGACAAATAATTAACAAATATCAACCGAAACTCTTACCTTTTATTCTCATTCTCCCTAAAATTCTCTAAGTTTGCTCGAACTTCATTAAAATTTTCATTACGTTGTATAGTTATTTTCTAAAAACTATTTTTTAAAATATAAATACTTTTTCTTGCATACAGTATAATGTTTGTTTAATTCAACTGTCTCTTGTTGTATAATAAAGAATAAACACCTCAAAGTGAGTCACAGGTTTTCTTCTGGATTAATAAGCTGCATTTGTCAGTTACAAAGCTATTTTGTAATTGGTTTATTTTACGATGCTTTATCAAATGCTATGGTTACCTGGCGTCCGAGTGAAATAAAGGTGATAATGCCAGCGAAATGAGTCCAAGCTCCAGCGGCGAAAGTTACCTAGCTTTTGCTTTTAATATGTAGAAGGAAACCCCCGGAAAAATCTCAACCAGGTAACTTGTCTAAACCAGTGTTTGAATCCGGATCCGCTCATTCACGATCAGACATGCTAACCTTAACTCCACATAGTGAAGAAGGTACATCATTCTGAATATAATGTAGAAACGTATAAAAACAATTCTATGGAAAGCCTAAAATATTCACGGTATTTTATTTTGTTATCAAAAGTCTTCTTTCTGTCATATTTTAATAGTACATTATGCAACGAGCCTATAATGGTAGTAATTAAGACGCAAGTATGTTTGTTTATGAAACGAGCGCAAGCGAGTTTCATACTTTTCATACGAGGGTCTTAATTACCATTATAGGCAAGTTTCATACGACTTTTTATGCTCGACCATATTTCTAACTTGAAATTATTCAAAAGTAGGTCATGTTATGGTTATGTAAGTGATTAGCGAACTGACCTGAATTGTGAGATGTGCGCAGACGCGAAAGTATTGATTTTTTCCGAGGCCGAATGCCATTGACCTTGATATAACGTAGAGAATAAGATGAACATTAGTCTTAATATAATCTGGAAATTGATTTAGAATTGAAAAACGAGATGACAAATTGAATTTATTTGAATATTACTTACAATTAACGCTCATTATTATAGTAACAGAACATAACCTTCTGCGACAGCATTGGATTTCCAGCCTCCGTGACTTTTCGCTAATTGTCTTTCGATTGCATATCCGAGAATAATCGATACTTGCGGTTTTATAATGATACAAAGGTGATTTGTCATTGGCTGAGCACCTGAACTTTAATGAATAGGTGTACTTTAATGAGGTGCATTAAAGGGCTACTACAAGGTGTATAATTACTACATTTCGGCATGGTCGAGCATAAAAGTATTTTCCGTATTTCGGAAAGGAAATAAACTATTTATCTTTTCATTTGGCAGTTTAGACATGAAATCTTCATAATTACACGTCAGAAATTAATAATGCCACGAGCGCGTTATCCATCTTGAGTGATTTCGATGAGATGCATTTTTTACAAACCATCTCGATCGCGTTACGCACACTGTAAGTGTAGTTGAACAGAAACGGTTCATCTACGTCGTGCGCCGCGCACTTCCTATAAATCCGTAGCTTGAGGTGAGTTGACCATCCCAACCAGGATTGTTGTTATTGTTGATTAGAACTGAAGAGAATAAAGCTACAAAACTTATTGAGCATTTCATGTAATAGTTGTGTTTGTGTATTAGCCTAAATTATTTTAAAATGGTGTATACCCTTCAAAAGAGACCATAAATCATCCTTGTTGATTCATATTCGTATTCATATTCATAATTATTGTCATCATACGGCTTTCAAGTAGTGGTTTCCCTCACATCTCTGCATACGGTCCACCACTACCTTGCTTACATTCTATCATATATCCTTTATATTTCTCTTATCATCTATGTCTCCCCTAGTCTGCCACTTATCTAAAGTTTAACCCTGCTTCTGTCTATTTCTTCCTCCATCCTTTCTGATGTACAGTATTTACAACTCTTAACCTTCTTTGTCTTCCTTCTATATAATTCCCGAATGCTATACAATACTGCCACCTTATACAGAAACATTCGCGTGTACATCTACTCCATCTCTACTACTATCAGTGTCAACTTTCATTACTGTTATCCTTACTTTTCATCCTTGTTGATTAAATTTAGGGAATTACACAAAATAAGCTATGTTTTCATCCTACAATTAACTGATAATAACAGAAATACAGGTTGCCAGGCGACGATAGAAAACAAAAGATGCGAAAACAAATGAATGAGGTGTGTAAACAATTGAATGGTCTTTCATATGTAAGTATAAAAATATAGGGGTGCCATTTGAAATTTAAAAGTGAGTGTGGCTGAGGATTGGGGGGGAGAGTGAAATCTAAAATGCAATTAAGCCTGATTTCAAACTTCCCCCTTAATATCTAAATTGACGTGTTTTTTATTTAGTAATGGAACGGAGAAAAATTCCCTCCGGCGCCGGGATTTGAACCCGCGTTTTCAGCTCTACGTGCTGATGCTTTATCCACTAAGCCACACCGGATATGATGACGCAGAATATCTGCATGGAAATATCATATGTACTTCGGTACGTTAAATAATATATATGATATGCGTAAATCACTTGTGATTTAAGACGGCGCTTATTCCGTCGGATCCCGGCCAACTAGTCACTCATAACGAGTGCACTTCAGCACATGTGTGGACTTCAGTCCTACGTTCATAGACATCTATGACGTAGTGCAGGAGGCGGCCACTAGAGGGAACCCAAGAGTTGGAATTTAAAACTGAGACGATTCTGTCCTGCGCCGGGGTGGTATCCGGTGTGGCTTAGTGGATAAAGCATCAGCACGTAGAGCTGAAAACCCGGGTTGAAATCCCGGCGCCGGAGAGAATTTTTCTCCGTTCCATTACTATTTCATCGTATGATGACGCATAATATCTGTACGGAAATATCATATGTACTTCGGTACATTAAATAATATATATCAATTTAAATAATTAGTTATTTAGACTGGGAAGTTTTGAAATGAAAGCCCTGTGTATATAAAATGTGTGTTTAGTATATGGAGTATTGTGTTTAACCAGATAAACTGATAGATTAATAAATATGAAATGCATAACGTCTTCAATATCGCGGACATTGTATATTCACACCATGTATAGAGCTAATTACATGTTTTGTGAACACTGACAAGGTTAGTAAGAGTTTAAGCGACATATTTTAGCGTATATCCACAACAATAAAAGACAGATAGAGATCTCCACTGACGCCGGAAGTTGAAAAAGCTTAGGTTAAGAACCAGCATGATTACGATGTTTTCGGGCCGCTTTTTCGAGTGACTGACATTCTCTGCATTTCTTAATTAAATACATTACAATTACACTTCATTCGCTCACTGTCTTGGTGAAGGAGTTAATAAATTTTTACTATGGATGGAATAACTTTGGATCTTTGTATTTCGAGGCTAAAGGAAGTTTTGTTAACATCCATTTGACCCGTCCAGAATGAGATTAGGGAATATCGGACCCTCTGTGCTGTACTCGTACTTCTACGAGTGGGTTTCTGAAGAGCTTTCGCATGGGGTTGGCGTTCCACTACTGCCAACTGCTTGCTTTGTTCCATAGCATTGACCTGTCAGTGGTTCTCGAGTTATATAACATGTACAGACAGAGAGAATGCATCCTCCCTCAGGTGTAAAGCACATTGTTGCAACCGAAAGTGTATGTGTTTGTGATATGTTATAGTTATAACTAAACAAGGTTAAGTCAGCAATGACAAGTAGTTTTTAAAGTCACAAATTCTATAATAATTCTTGAGTAAGAATCACAAAACTTGCGGGATTTCAGTTGTTTCACGTTAGGTTTCAAAAACAATATTACGGTTCTTTGTTAGTTTTTAATCACTAATCAATTAAGTAAAGTAATTCATTTCGTTCAAGTCCCTTGAATGTAATAGTGGGTGTTCATTTCGAAGTGTGTCATGACGTTACTGTTGTGAGTCAGCGATTTGAAGCGAGTTTCAGCTTTTATGTCAGAGAAGTTGCCTATTATTCAAGGCGTTCAATCTGAACTTGAACGTCGTAGCAACAGATGGCGGTTTGTACGGTCTGTGTGCTACCATAACCTATTTCGAACTGTGTTTTGCGCGGGCAAGTCGTACGCAGGGTATTTGTTATCATCGGTTGTGTACGGCAACATTCCACAACACAAATTAAATGCTCCGTGTCCATGTTGACCGTCGAAGTTAATGTCAACAAATACGTAAATAATCGTCTTGACCCTCTCCCCTTATCCCGATAGTAAGAAAAAAACTCACCTCAGTACGTGTTCCCAAACAGTTCACATTCCTGCCACTACAGGTGTTACCGTACGTATCGGTACGTACTCTTCAGAATGAACGCCGTACTTGCTAGGTAACTTCTCTGGCACATAGGTAATACGCCTCTGTGGAAGTGTAGGAAGATTGAATTCTCTAGGCTCATCGGCTAGCCACATGACGGCATACAGCGAGCCATGACACACTTTGAACTAAACACCCATTAGTTTTCATAAAGATTCAATACATATTATTTAGGCTGTTTGATAAATCTTGCATTAGAGGGTGTGATGAGTGCTGTGGGATTGAGACAGTGCAAGTCTTGTGGGCCCAGAGCATGTTTGACACCCGTAATCATGAGGGCCAGAGATTCCAGAGGATGATGACAAGTACACTTGCTGTAGATGTAGGTTACTGTCATATGACGTAGTAGGTTATGATGACATCCTACCCATATCTGCTTCAAACAAGATGTTCGCAATGGCTCTTTTGACGTGTGCAAGTGTCTGAGCGTCATACTTCCTGAGCTCATTGGCCAAGTTCAAGGCAAATGCGAAGTATGGGTCGTTCGATGCATTAGGCGATGACTGCAAAATGTGCAATGCTTGACCCATCATTTTATCAGAGTCTGAATTATCCTGTACTTTCTTTCGTTTGCGGTCTTCTTTTGTAGTTGGAGTACGGAACGTGCTGTCTTCTGACGCAGCAGTAGACGTGTTAGTAACTGGCGGGGTGTCGCGTATAAGTTCAGTAGTCACTTCTTGGGATTCCTAAAACAAAAAATTAAGGGGACATTCTTTTTTCCTAATCATTTTTTTCAACCAAATTTTGAGAGCATGTTTGCTATGTAAAGGACTAACAAAAATTTTGAACTCTAAAATATTTTTGGATTTTGATTTTTTCTATTCTTTTTCGAAATATTTTCAAACCCAAGTTCTTAGTAGATCTCAATTGAGGGGGTGGGTGCAAGAAGGGCACTTTAGAGGATGTGTCCTTTTTGACTAAAACGCTTTATTGTGTTCTTTGATCTGTAATGCATGTGATCACCAAGTTGTAGTTCAATACTGTGATCATAGAGGTCAGGAGTACCCAAAATGTAAAGGTGTGCATATATTATATTATTACGGTTTGAATTTTCAACATCAATTTTCTCAAAACTTGCATTTGAGAGAAGTGCCTTTCTTGCACCCAACCCCTCAATTTTTAAGCTTATTATTTTTACGTTCACAAGAGAAATAAAAACATTCCAATGCATTCATTTTATGAAATATCTCATTTATTCACTTTCAAAAGATTTTTAGAAAATTAAAAAATGTTATTTTTTCTATAATTAATGAAAAAAATACTAAGAAAATAAACTAGCAGCAGTTCTCACAAAATAAATGCATAAAAACATGCAGGTACCTCATAAATACTTGTAATAACAATTTTATACAGATTGATTATTATTTGGCATAAAAAGTTGGTGTTGAATCAAGAAAAATAAACTTATGGAAAAATGAATTTGAAAGTAAAATGAATATTTATATAAATTTAAATTCTCTTTTGCTATATTCATCTAGTAACTTCAGGGAGCCAACTCTAGAACAAAAAGTTACTAAATTTTTAGTCGGATATTATTAAAAATAATTCTTTGATGAAAAAATAATTTTGTCATCTCTTTAAATGCTACGCTCCCTTATAGCCTTAATTGAAAAAAAAAACATGTTTGTAATCAGAATTGAACTAAATCCATTTGGAGTATGAAAATATATATTCTAAAGAAGATAAAAGTCTACTTTCCCATTAATTGAGCCTAAATGTCATACAAGTGCAGCTCTTAAACGTGGTGCTAGTTTCAGCCCAAGACTTTACAATAAAATTACAAACCATTTTCCAAATTTGAAATATTTTAAAATTGAAGCTTTTAAAAAAGAAATTTATAAAATTATTCATAATATATAATATTAATAAAAGTGTGTATTTTTTACCTTTTATTTCTGTCGACTATATTCATGTTCTTATTGAATATCACTGGCTTCTGTCTGACTGCCAATTTATATTAAATGTGTTTTTTCTCTCTCTTTCTCTCTCATATATTTTTTTTGGTCTTGTGTGTTATTTATTGGTTTGAATTAAGTTACTTACTGTATTTAGTAAACTGTCCTTGTAAATGTTATGTTATATTACTGACTAAGACCACACCGTACACGAACCTGGCTCTTACGGTAGTGGCTAGAAACATTTTTGCTTTATAATTTTAATTTGTACTCACTAGCTAGCTAGCTAGTTAAGTAAATTAAATATTAAATAAATTAAAGAAGTAAAGTAGCCAATATATGTTTTTGGGAAATTTTTATGATTTTCAGTGGAATCTGCCCTTAAGTCATAAAACAAGGGAAATTTTTCAAATCACATATTTCTATTATGATTTGTACAGTGACATCAAAAACCTTTTCCTTACATTTTTATTGTACCTTGTTTTCTTGACTTTATGACAATATTTTACACTGCATAGGTACAATTAGGACATACTTAAAATGCAAGGAAAAAGTTTTTGATATCACTTTATTACATATTTTATATTTGTTTATTTACATTTTAAAAATTCATTTTTAATTCGTTATGTACAGGTAAATTTACCATCTATTACTGAGGAGCGGTTTCAAATCGCCGATGAATTCGAAACAAAATGGTCCTTCCCTTACGCGATCGGTGCAATTGATGGAAAGCACATCATACTGCAAACACCCATCCATACAGGCACCGAATACTACAACTACAAATATTTTTTTTAGTTTCGTGCTGTTTACGTTAGTCGATGTAAACTATAATTTCATGTAGGTTACCAAGGGCGAATATCGGATGGTGACATATTCAAATAAACACTTTACCAAAAATTAGAGAACCGAAGATTGAATATACCCAACCCGAAAACCTTGCGAATACTATATTGTGTGCAAGTGTCCTATATCATATCAGAAGACAAGACATTCACTTTGAATAACTACACAATGAAACCATTCGATGGACCCGGACAGTGGTTCACCTGAACGTATATTCAATTAACGTCATTCTAAAGCTCGCCGAGTGGTAGAGAGTGCTTTCGGTACATTGAGTGCCGCTTTTCGTGTACTGAGAAAACCAATGCTATTGCAACCGGAGAGAGCATCAAAGGTAACACTGACTACCGTATACCTATACAACTTTTACGCAAACGCTCTTCACGCGAAATTTATCCAACACCCGGCATCATCGACTGACAGGAATGGAGAAATCATTCATGGAACATGGCGAAATGACTAACCAACGACATCGTTTCAGCCTCTTCGCAATATTCCACGAAAGGCATCCGAACGCGCCTAGAACATTCGTCGCCATTTAGCGGATTGCTTTGTTTGAAATAATTTCACAAAACTCGTATTTACATTTTTTTTTTTAGGATTTTAACGTATCCTTATGTTTTTGGTCAGGAGAATCCAATGATGATATCAGAATTGAGCTGAAGTTGGTAAATACATTAGTAAATTGATGTTGAATACAAGAGATTTTTCAAAACTCGGTATCTACTTTTGACGAGTTCTTACAAAACTTGATATCTGTAAGAGTTGGCATTAAATAAATGTTATATTATTTATTTTTCAATTGGTGGCCACATTCTGTAGACTGTTGCTCAGCAGAACATTAAATAATATTCAAGAAAATTGAGTGAATATACGTCACCAGTGCAAAAGGTTCCAACAGGGCGTAAGAGACATAGAAATGAATAAGAAATTCTACCTAAACATTCCAGGTATGCCGATTCTTGTGATTTTACGTAATATTGCTTGTGTTCACAATGACAACATCGATGCAGAATACCAGGAAGAAGCTCCATACTTTTTTTATTTTTAGTAGGTTATTTTACGACGCTTTATCAACATCTTAGGTTATTTAGCGTCTGAATGAGAATAAGGTGATAATGCCGGTGAAATGAGTCCGGGGTCCAACACCGAAAGTTACCCAGCATTTGCTCATATTGGGTTGAGGGAAAACCCCGGAAAAAACCTCAACCAGGTAACTTGCCCCGACCGGAAATCGAACCCGGGCCACCTGGTTTCGCGGCTAGACGCGCTAACCGTTATTCCACAGGTGTGGACAGCTCCATACTAGCTCAATATTTCATACATCAGTGTTTGTGTTATCCTGTGAAAATAAATATAATTTCTTGTGATTGTTCCCCCAAACCTTTTGACATGATTATCTAATAATAGAATGTGTTTAATATATAGTATAAATAATACCCTAATCCGAGAAACATTGGTATGCTTCTTTATGACTAAAGTGCAAATATTAATTTGAAATGTAATAATTTCGGAAATTTTCAGTCTCATTGTGTAATGGCAATGTGTTTGTGTTAAAATAAGTATCATTATGACACATAATAGAACAAACACATTGGGTAAATTTATATAAACCTCATTTTAAGAGAAGCAGATAAAGAGTTTTGTAAAAATTCAATAAACTTATTAATATTTTCTAGGAAAATGCAAATTCACAGTTTTGTTTCAAATATGTTTATCAATTCCATTCTAAGATTGTGATAAATGCTATTTTTTTTTTACAGATAAAAGTTTCATCACGATATATGTGTATTTAAAAAAAAAAACAGCTCTCCTGAAAAAACAACAGGTTTTTGTAGATAGCGAGTTTTGTGAAAATGCCCTTACAGTTTGCCATAGAGGAACAGATGTTGATTACAGACTGTACTTACTTTGCTTCTAACTGTGTCTAAGGTTACATTCGGGTTGTCTTTGTCCTTTAAAAAGTCGAAATATTTGTATGCGAACCATTTGGATTCATATATATCCACACTACCTGTAAACAAGATTGTTAAATGTTATGTTTTATTTAACGACGCTCGCAACTGCAGAGGTTATATCAGCGTCGCCGGATGTGCCGGTATTTTGTCCCGCAGGAGTTCTTTTACATGCCAGTAAATCTACTGACATGAGCCTCTCACATTTAAGCACACATAAATGCCATCGACCTGGCCCGGGATCGAACCCACAACCTTGGGCATAGAAGGCCAGCGCTATACCAACTCGCCAACCAGAGTATAAACAAGATTAGTTTTGATTAATACGATATTAAAAAAAAATACAACGAAACAAATTGCTTACCTGATCCAGATATTCTGCTTTTCTTTTCCCTCGACCTTTCGCTTCTGTATGATCCCATCAGAGTTCTCATTTTTGATTTCAGAGTAGAGACGGGCTGCTGAAGGATCGCGCTCATTTCCTTCCACGCATTCTCCCTTTTCACCCGTTTGTGATAGGCCTCGTCTTTGGGATCCCACAAAAACGAATGATTTTTGTACAATTCGATGAGGCGGATGCTTTGCTCTTTGTTCATTTTCTCGCACGCAGCAAATATCGGCGTTCACACTGTACGAAACGGGAGTAGCGAGGCTCTTCGTTGCGCGTCCACAAACCGACTGCGAGGTGGCTGGCCGCGAGGCTGTATCGCGCAACATGGTTCCGGGTGGGGGCCACGTCTACACTATGCGAGTCTTGCCTCGCGAAATAGTTGAGCGAATATGTTGCGCGAAGAGCACCTTTACAGCTGGGGAAACCAACCAACCAACCAACTCCGAGCGGAGTTAGAACTCACATGAAGCGCAGCCTTATACTTGTTTTTTTTTTTTTTTAATGGGACATGACAGGAGCGTTGCGATCGGAAAAACTGAACGTCACATAGCGTGGTAGGCCTGTTGCTATGCTAACAACGGTTGAGTTGCCAAACTTAATGTTCCCACGTGGTGAGTACTTAATAGCTCTCTTGGCGACATTTATTGTCACACAGTGTTAGCATTGGTACATTTCGTCCTTGATTCTCTGTCGATTACTGTATTGTTTTCTTACCTTCGCGTCAATTGTCAATGAAGGTTTTAAAGTCAACCATCTTAACGTCCATCAGCTGGCAGTCTATATTGACCAGAAGACGCCTTCTCAATAAACCCACTTAGTCCATTAATTATTATAAGACTTTGTTAGATATTTCTACCTATATAGGTAAAGGAACGAAGATCACTAGAGGGTGCCAGAGAAAAAATAATTATAGGGATAGTCTAAATATAGGAATTAAAGAATGGATATAGATTTCAAAAATGGAAGGATAATCTTGTTAGATAAAACGCGAATGTATATCAGCATTTAAAGTAAGAGGAATTGAGTAATTTATTTTAAAATGTGTGTAATAGGCATATAGGACGATTGCTGCTATCTACCGTTCTGACAGGGAATCTAGAAAACTGAAGGAATACGCAATCAGTGAAGAGGAGATATTAATTATTGGTATGCTTGACCTAAACTTTCGTTCTACATGCCTAGAAATGGTATCGATTGCAAGGAACCTAGACTTAGAAAAGATGTATTTGAAGATAGTTCGTGAGCTTTCGATTACAAAGTATGTAGAATCTAAGTTAGTGTCTCCTATCGGGAATACACGATAACTGAGGATGTATTTGTAGGCAATTGGTGTACTCGACCTGGACGTGTGTTCTACAAGCCTAGAAATGTTATCGATTGCAAAATGTGTAGAATTTAATGTTTGGTTCCGTTGAGAAACTAAATTCTAATACCTCCTCTTTCATTATACTATACCGTACTCCTGTTCTAATCGTTATACCAAATATCCCACACCTATGCGAGACCAGATGTTCTGAAAAACACAAGTGCATCAGAGTGTTTAAGGAGGATTGACATGTGTCCAATAGATTGTGTGTACCAAGGTAAGCAGTCAGCTGTTTGTAAACAATGCATTCTAGGGCCTTCGACAGTGTGGGAAGAATGCTGATTGGTCTGTAGTCATTTGCAGTCATTGGTTTGGCGGTTTTAGGAAGTGGATGAACGAGGGCGTATTTCCATTGTTGTGGGTAAGTAGAGGTGATGAAGGAAGCGTTGAAAATGTGAGACAAGGTAGGGAGAATTATATCTAAAATCAAATTTAACATCAAAATATTAATGCGATCTGTGCCTTGAGCTTTAGTTTTAATCCTTTGTAGTGCAATTTTTACGTCTAGATCAGTGACATTAGTGAAATAAAATTTGTTGCGGTCTGGGATAGGAGAGGTTGAAAATTCATCGATGACTTGTTGTTTCAGGTCAATATTGGGATGTGAAGTGGAAGCGGATGTAAAATGGTCATTAAGTACATCTAGGGGAATGTTGATGGGATCCGTTGGCGTCTTATTCTGTCCTATTCCCATTTGTCGTAAGTTGTTCCATAGTTCACGTGCATTTGTGGACGGCTCGATTAGGCTATGGGTGTGTCGGAGTTTGGAGTTACGTATCATTTGTGTGGTTTGATTTCTAAATTGCTTGTATATTTGCCAGTTTTCATCAGTTTTATTGCGTTTAAATTTACGAAAGGCTTCATCTCTTCTACTCATGTGATCACGGATTGATTCTGTGAGCTATAGTGCATGACAGCGCTTCAGACGCTTTGTTTTTGTAGGTACGTGTTTATCACACAACTGCAATACTAAAGAATTGAAAGTGTCGATTTATTAATCTACGGTGCGTAAGTTCCAGATAGAACTCCAGGGAAGCTGAATGGCGTCGGCTGTGAGCTTTGTGACATCTATATATTTTTTAGGGCTCTATACGTTAAAATTTTAGAGGTTTTTTTCGGGCACTGCTACAAGAAAAAGCGCCTTTCAGTTGTATTCAGCAGCTTGTAAACGGTCATTCATCATGGCTGACATAGTACTCTGCAATGTTAGAACCAGTAGTGAATGCTCTCCAGACCTTGGATATCGTCAAATCGTCGCAGCACATTCGAAACATTGTGGAAATGGTTAGGCACCATTTTTTTTTTTTTTTTTTTTTTTTTTAATTCGTCAACTTTTGGATACAGTATCGAAATCTTGGGTGATCTCCCGACTGTTCCTAATTACTTTTACTTATTGCTGAGAGGTAGTTCATTTATGATGCTGCACTCCCGTCATAACCAGGATGAACAGCATGAAAACAAATTTGACAGATAACTATGAGAAGAGGAACAAAGGTGTACGATGTCTTGTGTAGTACTGAGGGTTATAAGTTCCTAGTTTTGATACATACACATTTTGGTGGGAATGTGCCTGTTTATAAAATGTTTCAGCGAATCTCCTAATGATAACTGGGATACTTTCCACTTTTAGATCTTGATGTATCTCTTCGTTTCTTGTGTACCACCCGCTGTTATGAATTACACGTAATACTTTATTTTGTACAACTCGAATGGGATCTAATGTTGTCTTAGGTGCGTATCCCCATACTGTAGAACCATACAAAAGCACTGATCTAATCAGCAATTTATAAATTGTTACTTTTTTAGATGTTGACAATGCACGTGTTTTTAAAAGGGGATACAGTTGTACCATTCTTGCTATTGTTTTTGCTCGTATATTTGCAATGTTGGTATGCCATAACAGACGACTGTCCAAATGGATTCCAAGATACTTAACAGAATCCTGAAATTCAAGGGCAGTACCATACAGTGTGAGTTTAGTTTGTGGTACACTTCGAGTTCTACTGAAGGCTATGACTTGACTCTTCATTGTATTTACAGTTAAGCGCCAATGTTGGAACCATTCTTCTAAAAGGTGGACATGCCGTTGAAGTCGACCAATGGCTAGATCGGCATTACGATGTGTAGTGTATGCTAGTGTATCATCTGCATATAAGGCTAAACTGGTGACGTCAGTTTCTGGAAGATCTGAAGTATATGCACAATATAAGTAAGGGCCCAGTACTGAGCCTTGCGGAACTCCTCCTTGAATTTTCTTTTGTCTTGATAAACAGCCGTCTTCCTTAACACAGAAACGTCTGTTCCGAAGAAAATCAGCAATAATATGAATCAGTGCATCAGGAACCTCTGATTGGATTAATTTATAAATTATACCAGTATGCCACACAGAGTCAAATGCACTTTTGACATCGAGAAATATTGCTACGGTAGTAGCTCTGTTGTTGAAACCGATAGTTGTTTGTTCAACAAGACGCAGCAGTTGGTGTGTTGTAGAGAGACCTTGTTGATATGCAGCCTGATAGGGTGGAATAAGGTTTGGTGCACTTTGTAGAAGTCTGGTCATAAGAATTCGTTCGAATACTTTGCCAAGGGCATTAATCAAACTTATTGGTCTGCGATTTGCTGGAACCTTTGGATTTTTCTTTTGTTTGGGAATGGCAGTAATATATGCAAGTTTCCAAGCATCTGGAAAATATCGATGAGCTATACACTGATTGAAAAGCTTGGTAATATACATAAGTGCCTTTCTAGGTAAGTTTTTAAGTTCCATGTTGTTAATTTTATCAGGACCTGGTGCCTTTTTTGGTTTAAGGCGTTTAATAATGGTTTTGACTTCTGACGGGCTCGTTAAACAAATGTACTGGGATACGGGACATAGTAGGAATGAGGCACCATCGCGAGGATGAAGAAAAACTCAAGATGAAGTGTTGAAAGAAGGTAATGAAATCGCCGAGCAACTGGGACTGGATCTGAATATTGGTAAGCAGCAGCACCTATCTCCCAATGGAATGCACTGTGCCCATAAGGCCTCAAGAGGGCGCTCTATCATTTTTTCTAACTGCACCTCCATAAATAAAAAACATTACAGAATGAAACTTTAACAGAGATTCTTGTCTAGTGATTATGAAGAGAATGATGACAATGTTGATGAATGATAAACGGATTAGATTAGGGAAGTAGCTCCGTCTGTTTTAATCCTATCACCGCCTGGAGGGATTCAGTTAACCCAGATAAACCCATTTCCCACGGGAAGACACAAACCCCACACACACCTTGTGAATGCGTGGCACTGCACTAGTGCTGTGTTATGATACGTGATATCATTTATATTTTGTTCTGCAATGTTGTGTTATGCTGTAATTAGGTCTGGGGAGCAGCCATTCACTATAAAACTATGAAGTCTCACAGCCGTGCTCACGGTCTGATGAAACATGTGCGTTGTTTTAGTCCGACAATGGGGAAAACCGCGCTCATTAATGTGAAACACGTATATATAACTATGCACTATCAGATTATTCTGATAAAAGCAGCAGCTAATCAGATGCATTTCTGAACACTTTTGCATGTATTTATGACCAATATAAACCTCTACGCTGCAATATATACTGTAAATTTCAAGATAAATGATATTCTATTCACGAGACTTTCATGTATACGCAGAAAACAGCGGAATTGAGTTACTGGAAGCTCTCTTTCAAATCGGTAACAGGATTTGGCGGTTTTAAATTAATAAAGTACATCTCATTTCATAATTTACTCAAATAAGTAAAGAACTGACAAATATTTTGAGAGTATGTATGTATGTAGGCCTATGTATGTATGTATGTATGTATGTATGTATGTATGTATGTATGTATGTATGTATGCATGCATGCATGCATGTATGTATGTATGTATGTATGTAAGTGTGTGCGCGCGCGTGCGTGCGTGCGTGCGTACGTACGTGTGTATGTATGTATGTATGTATGTAAGTGTGTGCGCGCGCGTGCGTGCGTGCGTACGTACGTGTGTATGTATGTATGTATGTATGTATGTGTGTGCGCGCGCGTGCGTGCGTGCATGCGTACGTACGTGTGTATGTATGTATGTATGTATGTATGTATGCATGCATGTATGTATGTGTGTGTGTGCGCGCGCGTGCATGCGTACGTAAGTACGTGTGTATGTATGTATGCATGCATGTATGTATGTATGTATGTGTGTGTGCGCGCGTGCGTGCGTGCATGCGTACGTACGTACGTACGTGTGTATGTATGTATGTATGTATGTGTGCGTGTGCGCGCGCGTGCGTGCGTGCATCCGTACGTACGTACGTGTGTGTGTATGTATGTATGTATGTGTGTGTGTGTGTGCGCGCGTGCATGCGTACGTACGTACGTACGTACGCATGTATGTATGTATGTATAGGTTGGGGTGGAACTTATAAATCCAACCTTTATCCGTTAATTTTACTACAGAAAAAAGTATTAAAAATTTGTTTAAAAAAGCAGAAAGATTACCCAACTGAATATTGTTGTTTAAACATTTCGAAGTTTTCAACATTAAACAAATGTATTATTTTATTTTATTAAAATATTTTCATAGAAATTTTAATAACTTTGAAAGGTATATACATAAATATAGAATTAAAAACATGAATTCTCTGCGTTTGTCTGAACCAAAATGTAAAACCAATGCAGCTTTTTATCATAGCAAGAGTCAAGGTCCCAGATTATTAAACAAATTTTATTCCAATAATATTTCAACCACGAATCCTCTCCAAATTAATAAAAAAATATAAAAAATTGTATTGGATTTATAGTTTGGGTTTAAATATACTAAACACTATTTAATCTGTATTCATTCTCAATTTTAATTTTATTTTTGTCTGTATTGGAATCCCCTCCTGAGCACGAGTCTTACTCATTCAGGAGTGAGCTAGTTATCTTTCATTGTATTTATTAACTTGTATTCATTTCAAACTTACTAGCAATAAAAATAAGTGTATGTATGTATGTGCTTGTGTGTGTGTGTGTGTGTGTGTGTGTGTGTGTGTGTGTGTGTGTGTGTGTGTGTGTGTGTGTGTCAAAGCGATGGACAAGCCATTCTGCATACAGATCCTTTATGTGATAACTGTGATAAGTTTATGCATACATTCTCCCAGTAGTAGAGTTGAGAGAAATGAAATTTTGAGAGAATTAATTAAAATTTTGTTTCCAAACAATTGATTTCCTACATGTCATTACGATGGAATATTTCATGTGGTCTGCAAACAGTAGTGAGATTATAGTATGTCTCATTGTATTTTCGAAAGTCGATGATGATGATGATGATGATGACGACGACGACTACGACGACGACGACGATGTTTGTGGTGATAGTAGTGTTGGTGTTATTGAAAACGGTTTATTTTATAAAGTACAAGTACATAAAATGTCAAAGCGTTATTTGTCATATGAACAACACTTTAAAACTCTTTTATGCTCGACCATGCCGAAATGTAGTAATTATACACCTGGAAGCAGTCCTTTAATACATGTCATTAAAGTACACCTACTCATTAAAGTACAGGTGTTCAGCCAATGACAACTCAGCTTACAGGTGTTCAGCCAATGACAAGTCAGCTTTGTACCGTTATAAAACCGCAAGTATCGATTATTCTCGGATATGCAATCGAAAGAGAATTAGCGAAAAGTCACGGAGGCTGGAAATCCAATACTGTCGCAGAAGGTTATGTTCTGTTATTATAATAATTAGCGTTAATTGTGAATAATATTCAAATAAATTCAATTTGTCATCTCGTTTTTCAATGTCTAATTTAATTTCAATGTTATATCAAAGTTAATATTTAGTTTACTCTCTAGGTTCTTATAGGCTATCAAGGTCAATGTGGACATCTGTTCCTCGGAAAAAATCAATACTTTCGCGTCTGCGCACATCTCACAATTTACGAGGTATTGCTCAAGGTCAGTTAGATACAAATAAAATGAATAATTTCAAGTTAGAAATATGGTCGAGCATAAAAAGTCGTATGAAACTCACCTATAATGGTAATTAAGAAGCTCGTATGAAAATTATGAAACTCGCTTGCTCTCGTTTCATAAACATCCATACTCGCTTCTTAATTACTATCATTATAGGCTCGTTGCATAATGTGCTATTATAACATTTCCATTTTAACGATCGAAAATTCTCTTCAACCGTAACCTTCCGAAACACACCGAAATGTAAAGTATAATGAATATCCATATGTACAAACGAATTTTTTTGTATAGATGAATAGAGTTGTCTAAATGCGTTTAGAAAGTTTCTTGTCTCATACGTGAAGTATCCACTATTTTTGTTGAGAAGATTTTACTCCCAAACTGATAGTCTCTACTGATTACAGATTTGATAGACACGGAATCTTTTATAGAAATTGTAATAAAACAATCAATGCTAGATGTGACGTGAAAATAACTTCACGTAACCTTAAATATTTGATTTCACTAATTCATGATTGCAAACTTCATGCCGAGAACTGTTTTTTCCATGCATTCATTGAAAAAGTGAAATCTTTGCATTCTTTTTTAAGTTACAATACGCGCTGAGCCTGAAAAGTTGACAGATTATTTGAAGATAACCGCTTAGACCTCTCATTGTGAAGAGAGACCTCAGATTCAGACTGCTTCACAGAAAGGTACTGACTGAGAGAATATCTCTGCTGAGAAAGATGAACTCTCGTGAACAGAGACGCTGTGTCATAGTTCAGAGGTAAATGTCAACTTTCTATCGTGGAAGCCAGGGTTCAGCCACTGGAAGTTGCATGAATAGAATTTGTAGTGGGTAAAGTCACAGTAGTTCGACAGTTAAATAACTCCCAGGCTTTGACGTAAAAAGAGTTGTTCTGTTAAAATTTCATAATCAACTCTGAATTTCATTATATTTACAAGTATAATCAGTTGTCGTGTTTATTGAAATTGAACACCCCAATAAAATTGTTTGCATAGTTACAAGTTCTGCGATTTAAATCCATATGAATTTATTTCCACATACTCGTAAATATTTATGTGTGTGAACTCACATAACTTGGTTTCTAAAGATAAGTTAGTTGAAGGGGAAAATGTCGAAAGATAGTTTCAGAAAGGAAAGAGAAATTTGTTTGTGCGAGATCGTGCGTATTTGCTTGGTTTCCGCACAAAACCAATCCGCGGAAAGTCTAAAATTCCACATTCAGTATTCCCAACCTAACACACATAACAATTTCCCTCTTCTTACCGCTCAAGTGACATATCGATTTTACTGCTTTAGGCTTTTAACATATTATTTTTAGAGACGTTCAATATAGTAATAATTATAAATTGGAAACTTACCACTGCAATTTCACCTAAATTGCACTGTTAATTATTGTTTTTAAATATTTGCAAAAATTAAGTAAACTCTAAATCATTACATAACCTTACCGTTTGTTTTAAGTTCGCATTTATAGACTGGGGGAAAAAAAAAGACAGACGTATATCACGGCCTGCTGGAGTATAGTAAACACAGAAAACATTTTAAAGCAACAATGTTGAAGATAGATATTTTTGTTTTGCAAATTTGCCGTCATTGAACAGAAACCAAGATGGAGATTTCATTGCAACTAATTAGAAATTCCTCTTTCAGGTATGTAATAAACGATCTTCGCACAAAATAATGTACGATACACGAGCGGTATGTTTTCTTTCAATTCTCGGAAATTAAAAATGCTCAACTACGTTTCGCTTTTTCAAACTTTTCCTCGAACATGAAAACTTCAACATACCGCTCTTGTAACGCATATATTTTATCTATTTTAGTAGGTTATTAAACGATTCTGTGTCACCCATGAGGTTACCTACCGTCGATGTGATTGTTGATAGCGAAATGAAGTTTGGCGAGATGAATCCACGAGTATTTGCCGTGCGATTACCTGACATTCACTTTATAGTTGAGAGAAATCCAGAAGAATACCCAACCAGATAATGTGCCCAAGCAATATTTGCAAATCCGCCCAAACGCAATCTCAGATACGAGTATTATTTATTACCATGAGACTGCGCCGATGGCATTATATCATTTTCAGCAAAGCCATACATCAGCCTCATAGCTGTCAGTTTCTCATTAAAATGCGGCCAGGTAACTCAGTTGGTGGGGCAACTGGCTACGGACAGAAAGGTACAGAGTGGTTGCGAGATTTTCTCGTTATCAAAACTGCCAGAACGGCCAGCCATGGTGTCCACCGGGTCTTTTCTGGGCGTAAAAAGGCAGTTTAAGCGTGATACCGACCACACAATCTTATTCTAGGATCCAATATGAAGTGAGTTTGGAGCAGTTTTAAACGAAACTCTTCTTCGATACATTAAAATCAGCGATTGATGTAACTCAATCGATATGCGACGCATATAGAACAAAATTCTCCGGTTTTTCGATCGCTTAAACAATTATTACTGAACTCAGTTTTGTTGTGGACCGGAATGTCTTGTCTTAGCAATGTTAAAATTATAATCTTAATGTCTCATTTTCTCATTATCTATTGCTCACAGCTTATTGATATTTTTATCTCATATTCATGAAACCTTAATAATGAAATAGACATATTGTATTGTATATATTATTTAATGTCCCGAAGTACATATGATATTTCCATGCAGATATTCTGCGTCATCATACGATGAAAGAGTAATGGAACGGAGAAAAACTAGTCACTTATAACGAGTGCACCTCAGCACATGTGTGGACTTCAGTCCTACGTTCATAGACATCTATGACGTAGCGCAGAGGGCGGCCACTGGAGGGAACCCAAGAGTTGGAACTTAAACTGAGACGATTCTGTCCGACGCCGGGGTGGGTATCCGGTGTGGCTTAGTGGATAAAGCATCAGCACGTAGAGCTGAAAACCCGGGTTCAAATCCCGGCGCCGGAGAGAGTTTCTCTCCGTTCCATTACTCTTTCATCATATTGTACTGTGTTGAGTTGAAATTGTGAAATATTATTTTAATTTTTGTTAATTTTATAAGACAAATTTGTTGAGAATTTCAGTGAGAAAATCTCTTCTGTGTAATTTATGAAAATAATCTCCTGGTAAAAGTTGAAAAATTATATAAGCAATTTATGTTCCAAGTTTCATTGTTCTAAATTCTATAGTTCCCGGGAAAATTAAACATTTGCAGAGAAAAATCGTTTTTTAAATTTTATTGGGTTATTTTACGACGCTGTATCAACATATAGGTTATTTAGCGTCTGAATGATATGAAGGTGATAATGCCGGTGAAATGAGTCCGGGGTCCAGCATCGAAAGTTACCCAGCATTTGCTCGTATTGGGTTGAGGGAAAACCCCGGAAAAAACCTCAACCAGGTAACTTGCCCCGACCGGGATTCGAATCCGGGCCACCTGGTTTCGCAGCCAGACGCGCTGACCGTTACTCCACAGGTATGGACAGAAAAATCTTAATTTCGAGAAAAAATATACTTGTATATAAAGTAAACATTACATATAGTATAGGCTAGCTAACCAAATTTCTAATACATTCCAACTCCATAAGATGGCTCTTCTGGGTCTTCTTGATGCTCATAAAGATCCTCCAACTTTCCTTTTGCTGCATTCCTCTTAGAGTATGTCTGGCTCTCATTTCAGTATTTTTCACCACACGCTCTGCTTCTTCTATTCGGTAGCCGTCCAATCTCTACACTGCTTTTACACAATTTTTACCAGGAGGGAGCCCCAGTCTTTCATACACATGACACATCACCAAATTCCCTTCATTGAATGAGGCAACAGCATCCCACATTCCAAAATGCAAGGTACGGACACCAATAAATGTAGTTTGGGAAGTCTGTTCCAAATAATACTGTCTACACTCTCATTTGAATTTTGTGTCCTGCCATGTAAATATTTCTTCTGCACTCAGGCTCACTTAGATATTTAAACATGGGCTTCATTCCTTCAAAGTGATCAGTATGTTTATAACAGCGGTCGTTAGCACAGAGCACGCTCGGGCTAGCGTCTGTTACCCGCGGATAAGAGACTGCACTATGGTGCACCGTAGCTGCTGGCGGGTATGCTCTATCCATCTCTGCCTGCTGCACGACGGTGCATTTGATGTTGCTCCGGATACTCGTTAATCATTTCAGCGTGTGCTGACGATCCTGGTTTATAACATTCGCCTTCAGTCTTGACTCGCTGATACTTGCACCAACTTTCTGCACCCTTAGGACAGAGTGCATGCCGTGGATAATAGCAAATATTACTCTAGCACAAAAAGATTCAATGTTATTTTTTTTAGAAGAAAGTTATTCAATATTGAATATATTTTTTTTCTTCATATTTCCATTATTTTTTCTTAAAATCACTACTTTAAAAATATTCTTTTAACTAAATTGTAGAAATATTTACCATTAATTTTGGGCCAGTTGTAGGCTATAATTCTTTAGCTAAATTACACCCAGAACTTCTAACATGGAACCCACTAACATATAACAAGAAAATTAGAAACATGTTAATGTCTTCAATTTGATTAAATAAATTTATAACCTATGTGTATAAATTAATCAGCCTATATTATATTTGTATTCTATAATTTTGGCATATATATATTTTCATAAATTGTCCTACTTTATTCACGTACGATATTATTCTTCTCTATGTTAATATTATATTATATAATTTCATTGCAGCCATAATTTTAATTTTAGTTCCTATTTTATTTTATTTTCTATATTTCTCTTATATTAATAATATATTATATTATATAATTTCACTGTAGCTGTAATTTTAATTTTAGTTCCTATTTTATTTTATTTTGTATATTCTCTTATACGCCTATTAATAATATATCTGAACTGCGACCGAACACGAGCACTGCTCAATCTGCCCTCAAATTTTGTTAATATTGTTGTATCTTCTTTTTTATAATGATTGTATTATTTTATTTCTATTCCTATTGTAATTATATTCTGTATTCTGTATATTTAAATTTAAATGAATAAATAAATAAATAAATAAATAAATAAATAAATAAATAAATAAATAAATAAATAAATAAAATGTAACTTATCATTTTAAAGTTAATACTTTGAAGATAAATAATCAGATTTTTTTCATTCCCAATCCCCTTACCGAGACAGAACTAAATTAATTTCATATTGCTTTCTGAATATGGTCGTATTATACTCTGATAATATTTTATTTCAAATGAATGAATCTGAGCAGGCCTACCTTTAACTGTGAGACCTTTTTCATCTATTTAGGCTGCAAGGAGGAAGGATATTGATCGCATACCGAGATTAAGATTATTACTGTACGAGTAGATTTGAACTTCCTTAGCGTGGTGCATATTTGTCACTAATACCTTTTAGAAATGTGGTAGGGTTCGCGGAGCATTGTTTGGGGACCTCTGCTTTTGAGCTCTAATCTCTGGGGGCTCCATACAAGAAACACCAGATATCACTTTACCCCGAGACATCAGTATTCATCCTCCCCCCCCACAGGTACCAACTGTAATGAAACAAAGAGATGCACACTGGTGGTACCACTGCCTCCAGAGATACAGCGCATTTCATTATGCAATTTAGCCCTCACATCTTAACAGGCCCGTCGTTCGGTGCGTGACGTTTAGTACTTGGGCTGGCTCTCCTCTTCTAGATTGATGCAGATTTCTTTCTTGAATTTCGTGACCCAACATTCCTGTACCTCCCTCTGAGCATTCTCTCCTGCCTTCTCTCCCTTCTGCTCCCTACGTCATGTGCTGTTAAATATGGTTGCGAATCATACCAAGATCCTTTTCTAAAGAATTCCTATTGGAAATGGAGGGTGCAAAAGATTCTATATAGCAGACGCAAAATAATGCAAGAAGATCTGCAAGTAAAGTCATTTTAGTTCTTACACGTCATAATATGTAGCCTACAATGCAATTTTATAAAATATACATTATATTATATTTTGCTATAGGGTAGTAGTAGTAGTAGTAGTAGCAGTAGCAGTAGCAGTAGCAGTAGCAGTAGCAGTAGCAGCAGCAGCAGCAGTAGGTTTATTTTGCCTGGCAGAGTTAAGGCCATGAGGCCTTGTCTTCCACTCAACCAGGTTTCAATAATATACATGAAATACAAAATTAGACTACAAAACAACACAAAAGAAAATACCTTAGAAATTACATAAAATATAGTAGAAAATTACTAATAGTCAAGATCAGTTACATAATATAAAATTACAAATAGTCAAGATCGGTTACATAATATATAAAATAAAGTAGAAAATTGCAGATAATCAAAATCAGTTACATAACATAAGGGGAATATACACACACTCACACACACACACACACACACACAATTTATAAGACCTAAAATGCTCGAGATAAATTGATTTGAGACATATTATACAGTTAATATACTAATAGGAGAATACATGTGAGTTACAAGACATAAAATGTTGATTAGCAAAGTCGTACTAAATGACATAGAAATACAAATGATTAAGTAATATATCAAGATAATAAAAAAAAAGAAAAGAAAAGAGAGAGGAGAAAAAATAACAACTTGGTCATTTAAGACTATTTAGAAACTTCCGCAAGAGTCTAGTTCTGTTCAATAAAGACATTTCTAAGTAGAGTGTACTTAAAAGATTTTAGACTCCGACTGCTCCTGATTTCCTGTGACAAGGAATTCCAGGAACATTCCCTTAATACGTTTACGCAAAAAACCGATCTTCCTTTCGCTCAGTAAAATTGTCACAATATTATCAACCTTTACCCTATTTGAATATAGTTATATGAGATACATGTTTCTTTCTTAAGGGATTACTAGCAACAGCGTCTCATGTACAGTATGGTCCAGAATAAAATATACCGAAGTTTGATTATGTTGCACTCGCAGTTAAGTGAGAAAAAATTATTGGCGACATTGTTAATTGTTACTTTAGGTTTGGCTAAAGTAGGTTCTAAAGAAACATAATCAAAATGATACTCAGTATACAAGAAAAGTAATTCCTCGTAGCGCGTTATTTTCGTTCATACTCAGATGATCGAGGTGGCGGATCTGGTGTGAGAGCGGTATGTGAACTTTATGAAGATCAACTATCAAAGCGGACACTTCTGAGTAACTTCAGGCGAATTGCCTCAATTCTGTGTCAACGCAACGGAAGAAGTAGGAGGAGAGAAACAGTTACAGACAATGCACATATGAGCTGATACAAGACATCACTTTATAACAGTTGTTTAGTCAACTGTCCGAAGAAAGGTCTGGACCTCACAAGTGATATCAACAAGGTACCACTTATGAGGCAACTAAGCCAGGAGATAATGAGGTAGTGCCAGAATAAAAAAATGTTCAGTAATCTTCAACAGCGTTAGGAAACGTGTAAGGAATAATGGAGAATTTCTACAACATGTATACATTCCTGGTTGATACTGTATGTTTCTCAATTAAGAGTCATGTTCTTTAGTTTCGGAATACTTTATTCTGGGCCGTACTATATATGTACAGAATATACCATCACTTCTATTATTTGGATTCCTTGATATCCTCCGTTTCCAATAGCAATCGTGTTCTATATTGACCCCATTGTAAGGTTCGAAATTAATGAAGAGAAACGCGCTATTTACCTTCCATGCTGTGATGATCTCAGTCATAAATATAATATTCAAGATTGGAATGTCATTGGACTTATGTTTGGTGCGTGAGGAACAATTCCCAAATTTACATTGGAGATCATCAGAAAATTAAAGGTTCCTGAAAAGACTCTTCAAAGAATTGCATCAACCATTTTAAAATCTTCGTTGAACATCATCACTCACCATCTCTATTCAACTTCATAATATTCAATGTATATTATTTATTTTCAATAAATTTTTATCGTTTTGATAGCCACCACATCTTATCGCAGAATATTATTTTTTTTAAATTTCATTATGCATTTTTTAAAATTAATTTACATTTTTTTTTTTTTTTTTTTTTTTTTTTTTTTTTTTTTTTTTTTTTTTTTTGAATTGATTAGGATGCCGATATTTTAAATCAAAGATTTGGACGGCTATCATTTCAATTTGATTGATTTACAACCAAAATTTATATTTTATCTTTTGAGTTATAATCCTAGACCTATATCAGACGCCAAGAATTCGCTTTTCATTATATGAAGTAATTTGATACTACGAAATATTGATTTTGAGATTTAAACGAATATAGGCCTACAAGTTACCGTAAAAGTCGTTTTGTGAATGTCATCCGTTTGTCTGTATACAGCAGTTTCTCTCGTAAACTATTAGACGAATCAGCATACCTTGTCTATACATTTTGTTTTTAGACATGTAATTTAAACTATTATAGTATTTAAACTATTAAACTATTCTTATTTCGTATATACGAGTAAATTTATCCGGATATGATGCACACCAGGGATCCAACCTCGGTCGCCTCGGTAAAAGGCTGTCGTGTGTCTAAGTCATGGTTCATTAATACTAAATTAAATTACATTTACGTTTATTATGAAACAAATTATAAATAAATAAAATGAGGTGAAAACTTCGATTAAAATATTCACTCAAAATTTGCAGAAATACCGATTTCGAGTCCCAAAATTACTTCTCCGATTTCACAGTATTTCATCTCTGTAACTATGTATTAATCTACAGCACCTTAATAAGTACCAATAGACAGGTAATCTCTCCAAGTTTCGTTTGATACCTGTTCGCGAACCGTAGAGCTGTTCGCGAACCGTAGAACTGTTCGCGAACCGTAGATTAATTCCTGAAGTCAACGACCTGAATATTCCACCTGTGAAACTGAATAAAACAATCATCCCGTTTAGCTCTATCGTAAACAATCTCGGAGTACATTTCGAATCTAATCTCAATTGGGATACGCATATTAAATATACATGTAAGAAGGCATTCTCTATTCTCCATTCACTAAAAAGATTGTATCATTATCCATCTAAATTAAAACAGACGCTGGTACAGACACTCATTCTACCTCAATTCGATTATTGCGACGTTTTGTTCAGTGATCTCAGGATTGATTCCGCTCAGAAACTACAGCGTGTTCATAACTCGTGCGTCCGCTTAATTTGTAATGTTCGATACTATGATCATATCTCACCTTCTTTCAAGAAGTTATCATGGCTTAGGTTACATGAGAGGAGAAATCTGCACTCACTTTCTCTCTTATATCGAATTATGCACTCTTCATCCCCTTATTATTTATTCGCTCGATTTCATACTCTCTCTCGCTATCATAATATTAATACTCGATCACAACGCGATAACACGCTAGAAATTCCACTTCACGCATCGTCTCTGTATTCCTCATCCTTCACTGTTGCTACCTCTCGTCACTGGAACTCTCTGCCGCCTGAAGTCAAGGGCTGCCGAACATTGAATTCTTTCAAATCCAAGTTAGAAAATTATCTTATGACGAGTTGCCAAACTAACTTACTATTATGACAAGTGTTGTATTGCATGTTTCCACGTATTCACATTTTTTTATGTTCTAATGATATTCAACTTATTTTATATTTTTGTTTTCATATTTTCCGATAATGTTATATCTCTAATGTGTAAGTTGAGCTATATATAATCTTAATTTTTCTTATTGTGTGTACTTAGAAATATTGTATTCACTGTATACTTTGTACTGCACTATTTTATTACTACTATTATTATTATTATTATTATTATTATCATTATTACTATTCTTATTTATTATTATTATTATTATTATTATTATTATTATTATGAATAATTGTCTTTTTTTGTATGCCTCATTTATTTTGACCTGCTGTTCACATATTATTATGCTTTTTTCTTTCTTTCTGTATGTTATATATTATGTCTGATTTCTTCTTATTTGTTGTTTATATTTTATTATTATTATTATCTTATTCAGTTTTGTGTGTAAAATTGTAGTGTAATTTGTAAATTTGTAGTGTTTTTGTAACGCAGTCTTTACTCCTGGTTGAGTGTTAGAGAAGGCCGTATGGCCTTAACTCTGCCAGGTTAAATAAATCATTATTATTATTATTATTATTATTATTATTATTATTATTATTATTATTATTATTATTATTATTACATGTTCTCAATGTGTGAACCTCTGGTCGCAAGGAACATATCTAGACGATATCCAGTTCCTTCCACACTCTACGCAAGTCGCCTATCGCCGTAGCTCCTGCAAGTTAGCCTTATGCTTAATGAACTATAATCAGTGCATTTCGAACCGGCGGATCAAGGTCACGTTAAAACGTATAAACGTACAAATCACGCACGAGTCACTGAACTGAAAACTGTGAACTGAACCACTGGTAATCCCGGCTGTCCCAGCTGACTTTAGTTGAGGAGAATGGTCCAGGAATGGGGTAAGCACGCGTGGAAAATGCAGGCCATTGCTTGACTTTGATCCGCCAGTTCGAAACGCACTGACAATAGGAGACATTAACTATCTACTGTTACGAAATCATATTAAAATCGGAGCAATCATTTTGGGACAAGTTGTATATACAGGCCTATGGAGTTTATAAAATATAGGCATCGAAGAATATACACTCTCCGTTACATATCATTCCCGACATCAGCATACTATTGCAAGTTATAAAACTCTACTTAGACTTTGAATATATGTGACCCATTGCGCGAAAAGGGACCTAAAGTCGCAAAAGGAAATTTTACAAGAAAACAAAATAACGAATTTGCGATGTAAAACCTGCATTTCTATGTTTTGACATATTCCGCTACTTGTAGACTTTCTTTACATACTAAACTAGACGTAGTTTTACACAGTGCTTCTTAAATACATAAATCTTTCTTATAGTTGCTAAGAAAACAAATAAAAGCTTTAATTGCATTTTTCTCAAAAAGTACATAATGTAATATCAACATTCAATAAGTAATATATTAAAAACTATAGCAACCTAGAACCATGATTTTTTTAAGTGCTCAGTACGTCATCCTCTTTTTGACGCCACAAAAAATAAAAAAATGAAAAATCCAAGGAGTCCCATTTCCTGCAACTAGTCACATATTCAAAGTCTAAGTACAGTAGTAGCAATTATTGCTACTGTTTCTGTCGAATAAGGGTACGTGCACGTTGGAGCAACGATAAACGATGAAAGAAACGATCTAGCGATGCTTTGGTATTATCAAAGAATCAAGTGTTCATATCGGAGCAACGAGGACGCGGGAAGCGAACATTTTGATTTATCAGTAGAAGATATTCTATACATCCACTTAATGAAAGAAGATATATAGGAAATATCAGCTGCTAAGTTCAAGGTTAATATAACTTAAATACGTATAAAATTAAACCCGTTTCTCATCCCAAAGATAGTATAAATTCGTTGTGTTGTGATTGGTTCTTGTGATCTCATAACATAGGACGAATAAATACACATCTGATCAATTTGCCAATATCTACAATAATTAATTTAATATGACAAAATAATAATAAATCGATTAATATTCGGATATATTGATAACCACCGGTAATTATACAGATTAATATTATCTTAATCAGAGGTCATATGAACGACAAGAGCGAAGAAAATGGAACTTTTCTTTTTCGTCGCTTTTATCGTGTATCTTCGCTTTTCTCGTTACTCCAATATGCACACCTCAATAACAATGCATGCTTCAATTCTCTCTGATATAGCATTGCTGCTTCTTTTATCGTTTATAAAGGATAAAGGAAGCAGCGATGCTATATCAGGGAGAATTGAAGTATGCATTATCATTGAGGTGTGCATATTGGAGTAACGATAAAAGCGAAGATACACGATAAAAGCGACGAAAAAGAAAAGTTCCATTTTCTTCGCTCTTGTCGTTTATATGATCTCTGATTAAGATAATATTAATCTGTATAATTACCGGTGGTTGTCAATATATCCGAATATTAATCGATGTATTATTATTTCGGCATATTAAATTAATTATTGTAGATATTGTCAAATTGATCAGTTCTGTATTTATTGGTCATATTTTATGTTATCACAAGAACCAATCACAAACACAACGAATTTATACTATCTTTGGGATGAGAAACTGGTTTAATTTTATACGTATTTAACTTATATTAACCTTGAACTTAGCAGCTGATATTTCCTATAGGCCTATATCTTCTTTCATTAAGTGAATGCATAGAATATCTTCTACTGACTATTACACTCTTACTACGTCGTACTACTTTTGACCAATAAAACGGTACGAAAGGACGTATTTCAACTAATCATGGCTGCTTATCGCATAATTTTATCGCTTCCCTAGCATTTGTTTAATTTTATCGCGTCCCTAGCATTTGTTTAATTTTATCGCGTCCCTAGCATTTGTTTCTTTGTTTGCCAACATTTGAAACTGCGCTGGTCTGGACGTCAAAAAAAAAAAAAATATATATATATATAATTACAAACCACTCCAGTCGATGCACAGCAGTTTCAAATATGATTCGCATTGGCATTCAAGAACAAGAATTAATAAAAATCACTGATCATACCTATGCATCTTCTGAAATCCGATTTACAAATAAATGAAGAGCACCATTCGGAAATCCTGAATAAGTTGAATACACCATGTAGGCCTAAATGAACGAATTCCACTTCTATTACGCACACGTCCAATATAACATCAATTGAACCACCAACCACATTCAAATTTGAAAATTGTACATTCAATAATTATTCCTTTTAAAATTATTCATGTTTATTTTTTATGTCATCGTCGTTAATTAAAACTTTTCTAACACTTGTGTATATTAGTTAGGTTATGTTATAGCTTCTGCTATATGATATTATAGATAGTCACGTATCAGAGATTGTTTAATATTAAGATTTATTGAAAATCATCTGTCAAGTGACGTTGATTACTGGGATTCGGATAATTGAAGTGGAATGTTGCATTTTAATAAAAATGAAACTGAATCAATAAAGTCTTCTTGACTAGTAACATTGCCATCGTGTATAATAGATCGAGAACTTCTCGACGAGAAGGCGTTGCTCACTATTGCCACCTAGCATGCATCTAGCGTAATATTTGTAATGTTGAGATGGTACAATAATACATTTGAAGACAGTTGTATTTTCGTAAGTCAATTAATATTTTATTGTATTGGAGTACTTTGTTACTTCTAATCTTTATATACTTTCTTCTAATCGTGTAATAGTCAATTAAATCCCACTCGAGTTTTCATTTTCTATAGATAAATCAAAACGTCTAGTGAGATTACTGTTGATAAATCAAAATGTTCGCTTCCCGCGTCTTCGTTACTCCGATACGAACACTTGATTCTTTGATAATACCAAAGCGTCGCTAGATCGTTTCTTTTATCGTTTATCGTTGCTCCAACGTGTACGTACCCTTAGAAAGATGTTGACACTGTGTTCAGGCTTTCATTGATCACTAGGAAAGAGGTTTCACTATACTGTATTAATATAGTTGGGGATGACTGATGTTCTAAGAAAGACCTATCTGATCTCCAATTTTCTGATCGTGTAAGTGTAAGCGAAATTTCTAACCATGGTATTAGTTAGAACCAAAGATGTAACAAATTGATAAATTTTGAAATAGTTCCTCTAGTTCTCAATAGATAATCCTATTATTGGCACGGGTAAAAAAGTATTTAGCAAAATGTTGATGTAGATTAAGTATAAATTATTCTCATGATTGACATAATCAGCGATTTCCCTCTAAATCTAGTGAGTTTTTTTTTTACTGCCATGACAGAAGGATTAAATTTTGAATCTTATAATGCTGGAATTTTATGTAGGCCTACTGTTGGCGACACTGACTATTATCTTCGCCATCTATTCATAGAAGTAATAACTAAAGAATTCACACTTACATGAACAAATTATTGATCACTATCGACTAGTGGGAGTCAAGTAGCTTTGAAAGCCAGTGTACGCTTCAGCATTCTACCAATAACTAAACATAATTATTTTGTCTCGATTTATTCTTGGCTCTGTGTAGTTATTTATATTATTTTCAAAAGCGCAGTTTTATTATTTACGTCTGCATAAGTTATCATATAAATACAGGTTACTTACGTATGTACAAGAAACAATCCTTCATTAAACTTCTTTTATTTTATGTCCTTGTCTTTCCATCGATGGATAAATAAGATGACTCATACTCCGATATGGAAAGAACGCGAGATAAAATCCTTAAAAAATTGGAAGCTGTGGCTTGTCGGTCGTGTGAGCCGAAAACCAGAGAGTCTGAATATTTAGTGAAATCGATTATTGGCAACGCCTTTCCAGGGAATGGCCACATAGTCAATCAAATAACCCATCACTCTCTGACTCAAAGAACCCACAAGTTCAGTCTCGCAGTCATCAATGTTTGACATTAAACTTTGTCATGGTAGAGTGGTAGCTCATTTCACCCGCGTCCGGAAGGCAATTGGTTCGATTCCCTACCACAATACCGGCCAGTCATGTGTTTGTGTTTTCCAGTTCATCTGAAAATTAATAATTAGCGAAGTACTGTACTTACAGTTCCGAAATATATTGTTTTGGTCTCACACTACGTTAACTAATAAGTCGATTAATCAGTCATGTGATGGTCTCATTAGACCAGAAAATATACCAGAATTCTTAGAGAATTGTGATAAAGAAGACAGCCACGGAATAATTTTCTTTCTAATATTTTGGGTTTTCCTGCTATCCATTTTGCAATGGGGAATATGCATGACCTTTATTTTCAGTCGAAAAGACGAATCGTTATCGGACAGCTACCGTATTCCAACCAGGAGAAAGTCTCAGGGGAATGAGACGCAGCGGGGTAATGCAGTAAATGAATGATGATTTACTTCCTGGAAGACCTTAGATACAGAATACTGAGAATACACGCAGAGTTTTGGAAGAAAGTCCACATTAAATTCGTCATAAGATGTCATAAGGTCACACACGTGGGTACAGGCATCTCCATTGGCTAACTCTCAAAGCACAAACGATAACACTGATGTACACATACTTATACTACCCTGGTTACAAAATTAGATCACGGTTAGTCTCCTGGTCTTTTAATCCCTCCATGAGCCCTTTTCTCTGCCATAGTTTTGTAAAAATATAGGCTGTATATTTCTTTTTCCTTCCTTTCCCCTTTTTGTTCTCTTTATCAGCCGATGAATTTATTATCATAGCCTTTTTATCGTGAATTTTATTTAATTTTCGTATTTCTTTGCTTTTTTATTATTATTTTATTACATTCCATTTTGATATATTCTTCCTTACGTTTTTCCATATTAACCATTTGTACCAAATGAGTTGCTTTCACTATATTCCAATATATTTTACTTTCTTTTTTTTCTATTATGGTATTATTTTCATGTTGTTTAGTGTCGATTTTATTATGCTATTATTATTATTATTATTATTATTATTATTATTATTATTATTATTATTAATTTTTGTAATATGTTAGTATTCTGTTCTTTAACTTTTTGTTAAACTTTAACTGCTTGTATACTTTGTGACCTGGTAGAGTGTAAGAGAAGGCCCTATGGCATTAACTCTGCCAGTATAAATAAAGAATTATTATTATTATTATTATTATTATTATTATTATTATTATTATTATTATTAATTTTTGTAATATTTTAGTATTCTGTTCTTTAACTTTTTGTTAAATTTTAACTGCTTGTATACTTTGTGACCTGGTAGAGTGTAAGAGAAGGCCCTATGGCCTTAACTCTGCCAGTATAAATAAAGAATTATTATTATTATTATTATTATTATTATTATTATTATTATTATTATTATTATTATTATTAAAGGAAATAACATATGCAGGAGAGCGCATGTTTTTTTTTTAAACTGACGTTATAACTGTAATATTATCTATCTACTTCGCTGCAATAGATGACGTAATAGTAAGCACATTCTTTCACGGTTAATCTCCTGGTTAGAGAATAGTATGTAGGCATGTCAAGCGCAGGCATTTCTATCCTTTAAACGAGGTGTAAGAGTGATGTAGAATCTCTTTTGCTCGTATGCCTGTACGCGATTCTGTAAGCGGAAGGTCTTTAGACTCATCAGAGGGTACAATATGCCCGCGCTTGACATCCCTGGGCTAGAGTGTCGACTTTTTACGCCAGCAACTCGAGTTCGAAATCTGGTGGATCCAAGTAGAATTTGTGCGAACAAAGACGGTGCTTGGTGACAGATTTTAGCGAAGTACTCCCGTTTCCCCTACCGGAATTCAACAATTGCTCCACTAATCATTATAATCAACCGGTATGGTGCTATGTAGTGCACAAACGGCAACGCTACAGCGGCAAAAATTCTACAGTTATAGAGGATCACTCCTAGAGGGGACGTTTAGGTCAATGAGGCATAGCAAAATATTGTACCTACCATTAGATAAAAATTATTCAGTCGAAAGTGGATTCTTTTTATGTAAAATATAATACATTCTCACATTATACAAATATGTTAGGCGACTAAAATAACGTATTCCTTTTCTGTTTAAAATCAAAATAAAATGAGATAGAAATTAAATAAATGCCACGTGAATAAACAAAATGTATTTAATAATTCCAAGGGAAAAATTGTTCCGGGGTCGTGTATCGATCCCGGGACCTTTGGCTTACCGCACGAACGCTCTACCGACTGATCTATCCGGGAACTACACTAGACCCTGTCTCAATTTTTCCATTTATATCCACACAACTCAAGTGGGCTGACAAGGCGCCAGACACCCAATTTCGAGTGCACACAAACTCTGTGTGACTTGAATTGTGGCTTTCTGTTAACGTAAATACAGTGACGTATATATAGGGTGTTTAAAAAATATGGGGCATAATTTCAGGTATGTATTTCCCACATGTAGGCAATCAAAATAGTTCATTACAACATGTGTCCGGAAATGCTTCATTTCCGAGATATGGCTTTCACAACATTGAAATTCACCGGAAAGTTTTTCTTTCCGCAGGTCGTTCTCATTACAGAAGATGTTCAAAATGTCCACCTCCTGCTTGAATACAGACCTCACATCGATGTCTCATTGACCTGCGAACACGATCCCAAACTCCAGGAGTATTGCGTATGTCCTCAGAACATGCCACAATTCGATTCCGAAGGGATTCCAAATCAGGCACCGGAGACGAATAAACCAATGCTTTTAAATGGCCCCACAAGTCAAGAAGGATAGAAGGAGTCGTGTTCACAGCCTCCAGAATTTCCTCCTGTACTTCTGGAGTTGTAGATCTTGGTCATCCCCTTCCCAAACCAGGAGAGTTAAATTTTCCATACTCGCACAGACGGTAATGGAGACGTACAAATGTCTTCCGATCTGGACATTGTCGCTGTGGGTACCTCTCCTGGTACAAACGACGAGCCAGCGCAGCATTGCCGTCCGCCTTACGTACATGAAGTGTATCTCTGCCAGCTCTTGATTTGAATACATGTCGCACAGTCTAACGCCTACACAACAGTGAATGTAACCTTCGCCTCGGAATGAACTGTCAGAGTGCCCTCTTAATGTTTCCTTTGACGGCAACGACCTGCGGAAAGAAAAACGTTCCGGTGAATTTCAATGTTGTGAAGGCCATAACTCGGAAATAAAGCATTTCTGGACACATGTTGTAATGAACTATTTTGATTGTCTACATGTGGGAAATACATACCTGAAATTATGCCCCATATTTTTTAAACACCCTGTGTATATATATATATATATATATATATATATATATATATATATATAATGCAAATCTGGCTTTCAGGTCGTTTACAATGTCCACTCTTGTTTTACCTTGCTTCAGTAACATTTCACATAATCCATTGCCGTTAATATTATTACATTAATTACTGTATTTATAATAATAATAATAATAATAATAATAATAATAATAATAATAATAATAATAATTTATATTTCATAGAACAGCGGTCATCAGTACAGTGGACTCTCGGGCTACCAGTGGTATTGAACCTTTTTTGCTTGCATACTTCAAAAAAATATTTTTTTTTACGTTCGTATTCCCAAAATGCATTGCAATTATATAGAAGAAAATAAAAAAGACTATGATTGATGTAGGCCTGCTATGTCAGTGGTCGTCAGCACTCACTGAAATGGGTAACGGGTAAGAAGTATGTCGGAATATGCACCGTCGTGCAGAAGGGAGAGGGAGAAAGCAGCCACGGATTCACGCTAGTGCACCTCTTATCCGCGGTTAAGAGACGCTAGCCCGGGGATGCACTGTGCTGATGACCGCTGGCATAGGGAATAGGGCGCACAATTAGCCAAATCAAGCTTAAGTAGAAGGACCGGTTTCGGGACCAGCTCTCGAAAACCAAAGCCAAGTCAGTGCTAGGCTGTTGCTCTTAGGTATATAGCAGGAGAGTAAAGGTTTCCAATATATTTCTCATGTTTTTTCTATCCCTCACTCAACCGATTCAGATAGCTATGTCATTATTTTAACGATAATAAATTGTTGATTATCACATAAAAATATTATGATACAATATTTAACGACGTGAGTTTTATCACGTTAATCTAATGTGTCTTGCGATTCTGTCTCCTTATTAAGTACCTTTATCAGCAATATCAGCTCTGTAGATTAAAGATAAAGGGATGATTAACACGTATAACTAGACGATAGAAGTAGGTAATTGTCACAAAATCTTAGAGATTCTTTTCTTTAAACAGTTCATAAGCCAATTTAACAACGGACTTTACACTTGGAATACGTGCATTTCGGTGTTCTGTAAGCTGAAGCTATTAAATTTGTACGAAATTAGATTGCATCAGATCATCTTTTTTGGAATGTACATAATTTCATGCAAAACTTTATTTTAATCCTTTTATGGGTTACAGATGTACAGCTTGATATATCCTTAAATAGAATATAGAACGATGGAATCTTGGCTATATAAACAAAAGAACTTCTAAATGTAAACTATAAAAATATATGATATATGCGTACCAAGTCACTACTAAAATATCTGTGTGCTGAATACGACATAGCCTACATATCTTCTATATATGGTTTACTAATTTCGAAATCATTAGTTCTTCATCATGTTCCTGCTTGTATTTTATTTTACTTAAATATAACTTAAAGATTTATGGATATGAAATCATTTACTTTTAACCCAAAATAAAAATATGAATTTCTTTGTAATCCCATAAAATAGAATACCCGACTTAAAAATACAGTATATAGGTTATATATTATGTATATATAGGGTAAACATTGGTAATTTCGTGATAATTTCATGAAAATTAACTTAAAATGCAAATGTGTAAATATATCCTTATTCCGATTTTTTTCATCTAAAAGACGATAACTTGCTGTACAAATCTGAAGACATAAAGGATTGGACAAGGTCTTGAACAAATGCCAAAAACCACTTTTACAACTTAAGCTAAAAGGTTGGTTATTTCGTGATATTACATTGATAATTTCGTGAGAGGTAGAAGAATTGTGGAAAAATTCATTAAAGTCAAATGAAATTCTCATTTATTGTTACAAGACTTCAAACATAGTAATTCCGCCTAATATTCATAGCAAGAAAACATAGAAATACATATCAACACATAATAAGAATGAAATCAAAGTAAAATTGAAATTGAAAAGGGATCTTCTTTGCCCTGAAAGGGCAAGGGTGAACACTTTTATTACGGACTCCCACTCTTAAGCTATAGCCTACATATATTACTAGGGTAACTCCAAAAGCAGTGCATAACGTTTGTTTAAAAATTATATTTATATTGTAGATGCATCCTTAAGGAACAAAATGTCACTTTTCCACATAATCCCTGTCCCTTTCAACTGCCTTACGTAACCTAGGAACGAGGGCCTGTAGACCAGCACGGTAAAAGTCTGGACCAACACGTCTGAGCCACTCTTTAGCAGCGTGCACAAGGGAGTCATCTTCTAACCTCGTTCCGCGAAAGGATCCTTCAGTTTACCAAAGAGATGGTAATCGCACGGTGCCAGTTCAGGACTGTAAGGCGGATGTTTCAGTGTTGTCTATCCGAATTTTCCTCCTTCTCCCGATGTCGTCGAACACGACTCAGTCGAACTTGAAGTTTCTTGAGAGTTGCAACATACCCGTCAGAATTAATGGTGGTTCCGTGTGGCTTGATGTCCACAAGCAAGAGTCCTTCTGAATCGAAAAACACAGTAGTCATAACGTTTCCTGCCGAAGGTGTACTTTTGAATTTCTATTTCTTTGGTGAATTTGCATGATGCCACTCTATTGTCTGACTCTGTCTCCGGTCCAAAATGGTGGAGCCATGTTCCATCTTCTTTCACAATTCTTGCAAGTCATCTAGCACTTATCTTTGACACTTAGCATGATAACAAATCAAACAGAAGCTACACTGAACCAACTGCGTCTCCGTTTTCTTTTTTGTTATCACATCTTGTCTTCAGATTTCTAAAATTCCTATTGTAATACATTTTATACTATTTTAAAAATTGTAACACTTAATGCTCAACAAAATTTCGCCTCGAACAGCTAAGATTTCTATCAGTAAAGCTAAGCCTATATGGCGACTACAGATGTATCTAAAATTCCAAAAACATTTCCTAAAATTTGATGAAGATACAATAAATCTTTGTACCAAATATCATATGCTTACCTTTAGTAATAAGCCTGTAATGTAACTACAAACTTCCACAAAATTTGTATGCCTGAGAAGTCGACGCAAACTCGGTCTCTCCAAACATAAAAGCTCACTGAAGCAACTACAATAGCCACACAAAGCTTAGCTGTATGTTTCTGGAAACTGGACAACATATGCAATCCCTTGGCGGAAATTTGAATCTCGTAACACCATTGGTTAGTTCACAAAAGAGCAAAGAAAAAGTATCACGAAATAACCACTGCCACGAAATTACCAATGTTTACCCTACTGCAAGATGGGGTATTTTAAGCAAACTAAATTTAAAGTGTTATAAAACTTTATGAAATGAATAAAATATCTGTAGGCATATGTATTTTTAGGCTCTCACGTTGAATCGTCTGCAAAATGTAAATTGTAAAGATGAATAATTTTTATATAAATATCAAGGCCGCATTCTAAGTACATTTTAAAACCGTAGGACAATACAGAGGCCACCGGCTCCTGCGTAGTGCCAATTGTAGTGCTTTTGCCTGCTGGGCTTGGTCGTGGATCGGGATGATTACCTGGTTACGTTTTTCCCAAGATTTTTCCAACTGTAAGGTGAATATCAAGTAATCATATGACAAATTCTCGACCTCATCTCTCCAAATACTATCACCAATTCATCGATGCGAAATAGTATTTCATACAACGTCGTTAAATAATCTACTTAAAAAATGCTTCATCATTTTATCGTTTGTACAATGCTGTACACTCTTGATCAATCTTTATGGAACGCATCTTATTATCATACAAGAAGTCGATAAATGTATATTTATTTCAGTACTCTGTTTCAATCTTTCCTCTAATATATTTTAAATACCTATAAAATATTGTCTATGTCCACGAATTTCTGTTTAAACTATTGTGGCAACACTCTCCGTGACATACAATAGTACTTTAATATAATAAAATATTGATTTGTGATGTCAGTAATATAATTTATTTATCTTAGGTTATGATATATATATATATATATATATATATATATATATATATATATTTGCTTTATTAGATTTTTTCTTTTTATTTATTTTTAGAATCTTTTTGTTTTTTTAGAGCTTTATTTTGTTATAAATAGTATAATTTATTTTATTAAATGGAATATTGTTACTTTTAATTCAGGATCTATTGGTTGGATGCTTTTTACAAAATCGAGAAAAAGTCTGAAAAACGAGCAGAGCGAGTTTTTCAGTTTCCGAGATTTTGTAATGCACTTCACAAACTTGTATTGTACAGTATTTTTTGCACTATAATATATTTTGAAAATAATATTTTTAAAAATCTTGATATACACTAAGTACAATTACACTATGAACAGCTGACTGATGGTTAGCAGTCTGGCCAACATACAAACTTCACCATCAACTTCAATGTGAAGGAGTAAAAATGATTTAGGTACTTGTAATATTTCGTGTTCATTTGGAATCATTTTTATTTATTTTTGTTAAGTGAAGTTTGAATTGTTTAAATAAAGTTCAGTACATTTCAAACGCAGTGATTTGTTTCGTATAATGCACAGTGTATTAATTAACACTGCCTTTTGAGTATGAATTTTACATGCATTGTAAGATTATAGCATACATAGAAGGCAGTGGTTTTCATTACAACTCTTGAGCAGTTATTTGTAATATTTCAACATATTTATCTAGGTTGGCAACTCTGAATTCAGTAAAATAAACTTTCAATTGTGGCGGCCGTTTCGAGTAAACATAAATACACAAACGACATTTTGAAAATATAAGTTTTGATATCAATCGAGTCGTGTAGTTGCAAAATCAGAAACATCACTTTTTTTTTTTCGAAAATGAGTTAATATTATATTTCATATCTTCATATGATTCCACAACTGCTATAGCACTGTTATGCTCCAAAGCCAGATACAGCACATGGATTTGTATGATGAATAGTATTGGTTGCAAATCCTTGGTTCCTTGCAAATGTTTTTCTTTCATACTGAAAAATTATGCTCAGTGATGTATCTGATTTTGCAACTAAACGTCTCATTCTATCTCTGATTGAGGTTCTGGCTGATATGTAACTTACATCTATTATCAGGCAGTACATCTCATTGACGATATGTGTCTGAAGTCTGACTAGTGTAATATGTAACTAATCGGCTGTTTATGCAATGGAGGGGGAAAGGAACTGGCCACCTTACCCCATTATCTCCTGGCCTAGTTGCCCCATGAGTGGTGCCTTCTTGTGTGGTTCAGATCTGTCTTCGGACAGTTGACTAAACAACAAGTCAAACGTATTATTACTATTCCATAATTTGATCGTGTAGCAGTATCAGTTCAGGATAATAGGCAGGGTTTGGAATTGAACGGGATACATCAGCTTCTTGTCTATGCAGATGACGTGAATATGTTAGGAGAAAATACACAAACGGTTAGGGAAAACACGGAAATTTTACTTGAAGCAAGTAAAGCGATCGGTTTGGAAGTAAATCCCGAAAAGACGAAGTATATGATTATGTCTCGTGACCAGAATATTGTACGAAATGGAAATATAAAAATTGGAGATTTATCCTTCGAAGAGGTGGAAAAATTCAAATATCTTGGAGCAACAGTAACAAATATAAATGACACTCGGGAGGAAATTAAACGCAGACTAAATATGGGAAATGCTTGTTATTATTCGGTTGAGAAGCTCTTATCATCCAGTCTGCTGTCAAAAAATCTGAAAGTTAGAATTTATAAAACAGTTATATTACTAGTTGTTCTGTATGGTTGTGAAACTTAGAATCTCACTCTGAGAGAAGAACATAGGTTAAGGGTGTTTGAGAATAAGGTGCTTAGGAAAATATTTGGGACTAAGCGGGATGAAGTTACAGGAGAATGGAGAAAGTTACACAACACAGAACTGCACGCATTGTATTCTTCACCTAACATAATTAGGAACTTAATATCCAGACGTTTGAGATGGGCAGGGCATGTAGCACGTATGGGCGAATCCAGAAATGCATATAGAGTGTTAGTTGGGAGACCGGAGGGAAAAAGGCCTTTAGGGAGGCCGAGACGTAGATGGGAGGATAATATTAAAATGTATTTGAGGGAGGTGGGGTGTGATGATAGAGACTGGATTAATCTTGCACAGGATAGGGACCGATGGCGGGCTTATGTGAGGGCGGCAATGAACCTTCGGGTTCCTTAAAAGCCATTTGTAAGTAAGTAAGCAGTATCATAAGGAAAGCGAACAATATTTACATCATCTTCATAAGGTTGAACAATCTACAATTTACTCTGATTGCTACTAATGTAATAAAACACATCTTCATAACAATAACTATTAAGCCTAAATGAAAGTAATGATGTTTCTGGATCTGTATGTCTGTACATATGGTATATGGCAGTTATTAGCTTATTTGAGGACAATTAAGTAGCTGTCGTTAGAATTGCCGTAATGATCATAAATGACATCTAGCAGATGGAAGACGGTGCCAGTTGCTTGGAAATGAAATGTGAGTTTGTAACTTCTTCCAACGCTTCTGTCTAGTAGTGTCTAGGCCTGGAAGAACCGTGGATATGAAATTCCTAACATTCTCTTGATCTAAGCTATGAGCACAGTCTAGTATATACAGTCACGAAGCTCAATACGTAGTAAATGTGCATCCATAGATAGTTGCTCACCACTAGGATCGCTACTATCGCCCCATTACAGACAATGCGAAATAGTACCGGCACAGTCTATTGTTGCTAGCACCCTCAAAACTCAAGCTTCGTGACTGTATATACTAGACTATGCTATGAGCACTGCGAATGCTGGCTGAGCAGTGCAGTAGGCCTCTACGTCTTAAATCACCTTGATTTTGCTCTGTGTTAGTCTCCGAACGGTCGCCTCGATGAAATGACACGAAAACGTTGTTAATTTCTAAAAAGCCATTGATTTTCATTATGACTGCTAAATGTGTTTCTGAAATCGAACGTTGAAATTGTCCATTATTAAATGCTGGAAATGCAGAACGTTGTTCTCTTTGTTCATGATATTAATTTTCTGTTACGTACATCGAAATCACATGACCGTTGTTTAACTCGTCTGTTGTTATTGGAGTCTAAACTTTTAATCCATCCGATGTAATGGAAATTTCAACTGAACTAAATTCTTTGTATTGAGGGTTTTTCATTCCCTCTTCCATTTATTTACGGTTTTTCACTCCCTCTTGGAGCATATAATCGTTGATATTATTAAGCCTCCTATTTGACTTTACAGAAAATAATTTTTAGGAGGAAGAAAAAATTAATTAAAAATCAATAGGCCTACACAGATTCTCGATGATGTCATTTATGTTCCTCATATTCACCGACATTTTTTTTTACCGAATTACTTCATATTCTTATATAGGCCCATTGATTTTTATTTAAATTTTTATTCCTCCTGAAAAATTATTTTCTGTAAAGTCACATAGAAGGTTTCATAAAATCAACGACGATATACTAAGCTGTTTTTATACCTATACTGGAATATCAAACGATAAGATCTGGTCTATCACATAGGGCATGACTAGAGATCCTAAAAGTGGTTAAAAGTCTTAAATTTCGGAATAACAATTTGGTTAATTCCGATGTAATTTCGGACAGAAGAAAAATATCGGTGTTATTTCGCATAAAAGACCGTAAAGTCAGTGTTATTTCACATACGAGTAAGAAATGTAACTTTTTAGCTCTCGTCGTGTAAAATACATTACTGTATATTCTTACAAAGACTGGAGATCTATATTATGAAAAGAATCTTAAGGTCTTTCTTACATTTTAACAATACACTTAGTCTACAGTTTTCTATCGACATTTATCTGTTGCGTAGAGAAATTGCAGTCTTCCATCCTGTTTGTGAATAATAGGTTTGTTTCTACAGCGAGCTTGTTTGACAACTGTTTGAATGCTATTCCAACATCATCTATTACACATGATAAGTGATCATCGGTTTCAAACTAACCTTGCACGAACACTCATGTACTGTAATAGTAATATGCGTTACAAGAGCGATATGTTGAAGTTTTCATGTTCGAGGAAAAGTTTGAAAAAGCGAAACGTAGTTAAGCTTTTTTAATTTCCGACAATTGAAAGAAAACATACCGCTCGTGTATCGTACATTATTTTGTGCAAAGATCGTTTATTACATACCTGAAAGAGGAATTTCTAATTAGTTGCAATGAAATCTCCATCTTGGTTTCTGTTCAATGACGGCAAATTTGCAAAACAAAAATATCTATCTTCAACATTGTTGCTTTAAAATGTTTTCTGTGTTTACTATACTCCAGCAGGCCGTGATATACGTCTGTCTTTTTTTTCCCCCAGTCTATGGAATCTTGTTGATTTTTTCACGGCTTCCTTAATGTTACTTGCATCACGAATGCAGTAACTTTAGTGGAGTTGTAGAGTTTACTTAATTTTTTCAAATATTTAAAAACAATAATTAACAGTGCAATTTAGGTGAAATTGTAGTGGTAAGTTTCCAATTTGTAATTATTACTATATTGAACGTCTCTAAAAATAATATGTTAAAAGCCTAAAGCAGTAAAATCAATATGTCACTTAAGCGGTAAGAAGAGGGAAATTGTTATGTGTGTTAGGTTGGGAATACTGAATGTGGAATTTTAGACTTTCCGCGGATTGGTTTTGTGCGGAAACCAAGCAAATACGCACGATCTCGCACAAAATAATAATTTACTAATCTTGTATATTGAAGATGTTAAATTTCACAATATATCCTAATAACCTATATAGATAAGCGTGGAAACATAGAATATTAATGCGTGCGTAGCCAGTTCAGTGGATAAAACTGTCATCCAAAAATATTCAGACTGTTTATACTTTATATTTAAAAACAAAGTTTTTTCCATCCAGCTTTCAAAACAAACCATTATTTTTTTTTAGAAACTCGTAAATATCATTTGTTACCTAGTTGAATAATAATACTAGTTATTTCATTTAATGTTCTGCCCAAGGGCAGGTCTTTCACTGCAAACCCAGCTTTCTTCAATCTTTCCTATTTTCTTCCTTATTCTTTGTTTCCTCATATGATCCACATATCTTAATGTCGTCTATCATCTGATATCTTCTTCTACCCCAAACTCTTCTCCCGTTCACCATTCCTTCCAGTATAGTGCTAGTAACGTTTTTTAATAAACGGCAGTGAAAGCTAAAAATGAGAGGTTGAATACAAGAATCTAAAATCATTTTTCTGGTCCCATTGGTTGGTTTATTTTGTTGTACTTTGAGGTAAAATGTTTTATTTTTTCAGGAAGCAGTCGTTCTTCAAGGAGTGGAGTTTCTGATCCATTTAATTTTTGTTGAGTTTGTGTGTCAGTTACTTACTTACAAATGGCTTTTAAGGAACCCGGAGGTTCATTGCCGCCCTCACATAAGCCCGCCATCGGTTCCTATCCTGTGCAAGATTAATCCACTCTCTATCATCATATCCCACCTCCCTCAAACCCATTTTAATATTATCCTCCCATCTACGTCTCGGCCTCTCTAAAGGTCTTATTCTCTTCGGCCTCCCACTGTATATGCATTTCTGGATTCGCCCATACGTGCTACATGCCCTGCCCATCTCAAACGTCTGGATTTAATGTTCCTAATTATTTCAGTGAAGAGTACAATGCATGCAATTCTGCGTTGTGTAATTTTCTCCAGTCTCCTGTAACTTCATCCCTCTTAGCCCCAAATATTTTCCTAAGAACCTTATTCTCGAACACCCTTAATCTCTGTTCCTCTCTCAAAGTGAGAGTTCAAGTTTCACAATCATGCAGAACAACCGGTAATATAACTGTTTTATAAATTCTAACTTTCAGATTTTTTGACAGCGGACTAGATGACAAAAGCTTCTCAACCGAATAATAACACGCATTTCCCATATTTAATCTGCGTTTAATTTCCTCCCGAGTGTCATTTATATTTATTACTGTTGCTCCAAGATATTTGAATTTTTCCACCTCTTCGAAAGATAAATCTCCAATTTTTATATTTCCATTTCGTACAATATTCTGGTCACGAGACATACTCATATACTTCGTCTTTTCGGGGCTTACTTCCAAACCTATCGCTTTACTTGCTTCAAGTAAAATTTCCGTGTTTTCCCTATTCGTGTGTGGATTTTCTCCTAACATATTCACCTGTTCAATTCCAAACCCTCTGTGTTATCCTGAACTTTCCTAATGGCATATTCTAGAGCGAAGTTAAAAAGTAAAGGTGATAGTGCATCTCCTCCATTTTTACGTGGTGAATTTTATAGTCGTCCGTCATGGCTCTGTGGATAGCGTACGCACTTTCCACCCAAGCGGCTCGTGGTTCGATTCCCGTAGTGGACAATAGAAAAAATATGTATCTTCCGTCCATGAGACTGAGGGTCATTGTCATTTATTATCCTGTGTTGTTTCAGTGGTGGCCTTGTGCCGTGCTGAACATACAACCAGGGTTGTTTGTTGATCAAAAGATATACCTTCCCTTTCACCGCATTGCTTTATAAGCCGGTAATCAAAGGAAAAGGTAAATAAGAAATAGAAAGAAATGAAGAAGATGTTTGTAGCCATGTGATCAGTATGATGTAGAACTGCTGATTTTGTCAACGAAGAATACGCACGAGAAAGAACACACACTGAATGGGAATCTAATTAAGGCTCTTCTTAAAGGTACAGTAGAACCTCTATTATCCGTGGTAATGAGGGGGGTGGAGTGAAGGGTTAATCGAAAAAATCGGATAATCGGTACCATAAGAAGTTTTCATAAACTAAGTAGGCCTACATAATATTTTCGTAATTTCCTCCATGGTCTTTTGTTTTAATACGCTATGTAGTGGATTAGAAGTTCACTAATTTAAGTCCGGTTGTTGTTTTTTTTTTTAACAATTCATGTTCGATTTTCCGATAAGTCAGTTATTAAAGCATTATTTATTGTGCGTAAGTCTGGTTTTCAACGACGGGTTTTTAATGCCAAGGAAACTCCTTATGACGACTGTCTGTGGAAAGATAGGAATAGTAGAGGTGTCATGTTGTAGATTTACAAATTTTATACAGTTTATATTTTGTTTTTAATTAGCCTAAATCGCTCACAGTTGTAATTCCTATCTTGTATTGTGATGTGAGATGAACCACATTTTCTCTTTTCCCAATCCACTCAATTACCGGTACTTGCACTTTTTTCCGTAGTACAACATATTTTCTTTTGACACTTGTAGAAGACTTTTGCATAGAAGTTAAACGGTAGGCCTACGGCTACTCGAAGAGCAAGCCATAATGCGTAAGGGTAAAGGTTTGTAAAAAAACACTCTGTAGAAAAAATTCTTACTAATATTATTATGTACAGTATTTCATAATTTTTCTGCGAGAGAGAAAGACAGTCGGATAATCCTCCAATCGGTTAATAGGGTGACGGATAATCGGGGTTTTACTGTATCAAGTTTATTAAGAACATAATATGGTAGGGTTTGCTGCCTCAATGAATTATCAAATACAATGTCTGTTATCTTTAAGGCATATCTCACCAAGAGCTACAATATTTATGTGAAGTTATTTTTACCGGCCGTCAGTTGGAACGGAGCGACTGCGCATAACGAGGAAATATGGAATGTATTGATTGAACGAATTGACTGATTGATACTGTATGAAAGGATGGAAAGGGATCGGAGTTACGTAAGAAACGGAGCAGTGTGGTTATTGTGCTTTCTTGAGAGAGTAGAAGATCATTTCCGCAATATGGATGCCACTAACAACAGCATAATGTAGATAATACTTCATCAAAGGAGAGAATGTTTCTAAGAGTACGCCTACTACCAGACCTCCTGTCTTATTTTTATCTTTATTACTTACTGCGTTCGTACTAACATGTATTAATTGAGTGGTCATTTAACTATTTTTATATTATAAAATGTCTTAATTTCTTAGTAGTAAGCCTAACACTTTCCGTGGGCCGAGTTATATCTGAATTCGACAAATAGTTTTAAAAATATTTTCAGGCTAGTTCTTTTGCACCATAGGCCTATTTCGTTTGTATCTAAATATTGCTTCAACAAATTAGGTTATAATGGTTTTACTGTGTTATTTTGTTCTTTTACAAATTAGTGCTTGAAGGAGAAAATGCATGTAATGTCTATATAGAGTTAAAATGTAGTTAGGCTATTGTCGTGGCAATGTTTATCTTGTCATCAGAGTACGATGAAAGAGTAGTAGAACGGAGAAAAATTCTCTCCGGCACCGGGATTTGAACCCGGGTTTTCAGCTCTACGTGCTGATGCTTTATCCACTAAGCCACACAGGATTCCCATTCCGGTGTCGGATCGAATTCTCTCAGTTTAAGTTTCTCCTCTTGGGTTCCCTCTGGTGGCTGCCCTCTGCACTACGTCACAGATGTCTACGAACGTAGGACTAATGTCCACATATGTGCGGAGGTGTACTCGTTATGAATGACTGGTTGGCCGGGATCCGACGGAATAAGCGCCGTCTTAAATCAGAAATGATTTACGCATTCGATCCGACACCGGGATGGAAATCCGGTGTGGCTTAGTGGATAAAGCATTAGCACGTAGAGCTGAAAACCCGGGTTCAAATTCCGGTGCCGGAGAGAATTTTTCTTCGTTCCACTACTCTTTCATCGTACGATGACGCAGAATATCTGCATGGAAACATCATATGTACTTCGGTACATTAAAATAATATATTGTCAATAGAGTATTTATTTCGTACGAGCAAAAATGGTTACAATAGAGTTTGAAATACGCGTACTTCGTCGTTACAGGTATCAAGATTATAGAATAGCTCCTTCGGCTAAAATAATTTTTGAAATAGAGGACGAGGCAAATTAACATTTGGTACGATGGTTTTCTTTACCGTTTCAACAATAGGGATATTCCATTGAAGTTCTGTCACATCCCAAACTGCTATCTGTACTGAACATTGAGAATAAACGCAGGATTTCAGAGGAAATTCCACTTCACGCACTACAAAAAATAAATTCGTCGCAGTGTAAATTTCTCTGCAAAAGAATATAATAATAAAATTGTTGGAACTATAAGTATACCTCATAAATTGACGCCAAAGTAAGTTCAGCACAAGAAGAAAATCTGTCGTCAGCTCTACTCGTTTTTCAAACTTTTTCTCGATTTTTTAAAAAGAAATTCCCAATCTTTCACCGTAATATACTATTTCCTTATTGATTGTATTTCCGAAGACTTCGGCCAATTTTAAATTAGATAATATGTTACTCAAGCAAGACTGTAGAATAATTTAGCAAATTTTTTGAAATCCAACAATCACATTTCTGACATCATTATTTAATTTTTCAATCATTTTATAAATTTGAAATTCCGCGAGGGACGTGCGTTCGCGGAACACGATTTGGGAACTCCTACATTCATACGTGTAAGACGCAACGAGTCTCATGACATCTATAATGTGAGCTGTTATGTGAAGCGAAGCGTTACTTACGTGCTATGCATGTGCTTGTAAATAAATTATTTAGCCTGTAGGCCTACGTATTCTTTTTGGCTCTTCGTTCGCTGCAAGGTCGCGCAGAGGTCCCATGTTACACGATAGCGCTGCAGGCGCCTGGTAAATTATACTACTTTTCGTGACCTTAAGAGCTGCTGGCCGGTCTACACACGCTTTACTGTTTCACAGAGTGCAGAATCAGCTGTGGTCGCTATTCTGCTTTTCAACAGATTCACTGCTGTTGCTATGGGACCCAGTCCCAATTAACTTCATAGTATAAGCTATCATCCGAACATCATGACAGTCCTGCATCGTATATGGCAGCTTTTTGGATCCAATCCTCTTACATATATTGTATTCTTCATGCCTCGGAAGTTTCAGTGTTTTCTCTCATCTCGAAACGTGAGTCATAACAGGCAATTAACTTTAGTGTTTTGTTAACATAAATAGGCCCTACAGCTCCTATTTCTATATATCTATCCCGCATTAAAATGATAAATTAATAATAATAATAATAATAATAATAATAATAATAATAATAATAATAATAATAATAATAATAATAACAATCTATACTAATAATAAATCTGTAGCCGATATTTTTTTGGTAATTTTCGATTTTCCAAAAATAATTGGTCCTAACATATATAATTAACCACCCTAAAACCGAAAATCGCTTTTTTGAAATTTCTGTCTGTCTGTCTGTCTGTCTGTATGTTTGTTACCTTTTCACGCGATAATGGCTGAACGGATTTCGGTGAAAATTGGAATATAAATTAAGTTCGTTGTAACTTAGATTTTAGGCTATATGGCATTCAAAATACATTATTTAAAAGGGGGTTATAAGGGGGCCTGAATTAAATAAATCGAAATATCTCGCTTATTATTGATTTTTGTGAAAAATGTTACATAACAAAAGTTTATTTCAAAATAATTTGCGATAAGTTTTATTCCCTGAAAAATTTTGATAGGACTGATATTTAATGAGATAAATGAGTTTTAAAATTAAAATAACTGCCATCTAAGGCCGTGTAATGAATTAAAAAACAAATGACTTCGTCTATAAGGGGTTTTGGACAGCAACAGTCGAAAGCTATGAAAGATAGCTTACAGAGAATGTTTCTGTGTTTGTATGAAGTAATATCGAAAGCTAAATTAACCGATTTGTATATTTAATTATTATTTCACCATTGGAAAGTGTAGTTTCTCTAGATGGACATAATGCTATAATGTTATTACAGTAACTTCTGATATAATATAATATAATATAATATAATATAATATAATATAATTTATAGTGTAATGTAATATTATATAATATAATTTAAGTTATTTGAAGGGTTCAGAACCATAGTGGGCCAAACGCCATTTACTGAATACATAGAAAACAAGGGTTAAAATGAAGTTATTACCATAATTAAATGGAAACATATAGCAAGTAAAATAAAGTATACACATTAAATCTAAATGATGTCAATGTTCATTAAACTATGGTTGCATGTAATAAAAATTAAGAAAGATGTTAAAGGAATTATCATTGCACCAAATGAGTGGTCTCTGGATAAAAATGATCGCATTTTAATTATTTGCATGCAATTTAAGTTAAGTAACATATTAAACGATTTATCCTTCTATCAAACACGAATGTTCACTCGATCAAATGTTGTATTTTAATTATGTAATTACTTTATATTTATTTCTAACGGGTGCAGCGGAGCGCACGGGTACGGCTAGTAATAATAATAATAATAATAATAATAATAATAATAATACATATGATCTATCAGGATTCGACCTTTGTGCCATTGCTTTCTCATGAAAAATTTTCAGCCAATATTAGTCGTCCAAACAAGTAGATCTCCAACTTATGCGGTCAGCATGTTTCACAAGACAAGGGACACATATTCAGTTTCCATAGAGCAAAATAAATTACTATTACCCTGCCGGGAACAGAACCCGGTTGCTGTAGATTTATAGTCAGATACGCTATTGTATGCCGACCAATTTTTGACGGAGTTGTTTTGTTTCAACTTACTCATTTTCTGAAACGGTTCAGCTTTAGTGATGGAATAAATATAAGTTGCCGAATAGAAAGAAATGCCGAGACAGGTTACGTAACTAATTTAAATGTACTGTCTCAAAATTTGCGTAAATTAATTGAGAAAAAAATGCGAAACACAATAACATAGTCCACCCCGTGAATTAAAACTTAGGGTACGAATAGATTGCAGTACTCTATAACCAAGTTATACGATTTGATAGCTACTTAAGAAGTAAACATTTTCTTATTGGAGAATACAACGTAAATCAGAAAACAAGCCATGAAAGAAACCTATGTAAAATTAGATTAACATATATATTTTATTAATCAGATCATTGTAGAATAGGAGAATGCTTTTTCATTCCTTTCTATCGTTAAGATTGGAGGCATTCGGCCCACATCGTTCTTATTCCCAAAAGGATTATGAATAAAAATTATGCATATCCAAGTAGTGTGATCAGTAGGCTTGTAATGTTGGGAACCGATAGGTGCGTTACGGTGGTTTCAAGTTTACTATCCGTTCACCAGTCAGTACTCTAGCATGCGTAAACAGTGTACCTGCTGAATAATAATGCCGAAGGTTAAGGTTCTCAGGCGCATATTTTTGCAGCGGAATTTGGTGAGGTACTGAAGAAGTGAGTTGTTGTGCATTGTAATTGTACGGATACTGAAGGAAGGGAGGAAACTCAAATCCACGAATAATTCTGTGATATTTTTTCAGCACATAACGAAAGGTACGTAAAAATATACCTTTGTAATGCTACGTAGCTTATATTTACTTTTAGAGCTGTCCAGATTTGTTTATGTACACCTTGTTAATCCTGTAATCGATCGCAGAACAAAATCAATGTCCTCGTACTAGCTCACGTCCCTGGCCTATGTATCATGGTGCAATCAATATTTGTAATCGGTCGCCAGCATTACTTTTTTTTAATTTTAGTTGGTTATTTAACGACGCTGTATCAACTACTAAGTTATTTAGCGTCGATGAGATTGGTGATAGCGAGATGGTATTTGGCGAGATGAGACCGAGGATTCGCCATAGATTACCTGGCATTCCCCTTATGGTTGGGGAAACCTCGGAAAAAACCCAACCAGGTAATCAGCCCAAACGGGAATCGAACCCCCGCCCGAGCGCAATTTCAGACCGGCAGGCAAAAGCCTTAAGGGAAGACTCCACTGAAAATCATAAAAATTTTTCCAAATTTTTTTAGCTATTTCACTTATTCAGAATTTATATTTTCATACCCCAAATGGATTCAGCTCAATTCTGATTAAAAATACTCGTATGTTTACACTTTTTAAATTAAGGCTGGAAGGGGCCGTGGAATTTAAAGAGCTGTCAAAATTGTTTTTCATCGAAGAATTCTTTTTTAAAATTTCTGATTACAAATCTAGTAACTTTTTGTTGGCTCCCTGAAGTTACTAGATGAATGTAGCGGAGGAGAATATTAATTTACATAAATATTCATTTTATTTTGAAATCTATTTTTCTGTATTCATTTTTGTTGATTCAACACCAATTTTCTTATGCCAAATATTAATCAATCTGGATGAAATTTTTACTGCAAGTATTTATGAGATAACTGCATGTTTCTATGCATTTATTTTGTGAGAAATGCTGCTAGTTTATTTTATTAATATTTTTCTTAAGAAAAATATTAATAAAATAAACTAGCAGCTTTAAGAAAAATATTAATAAAATAAACTAGCAGCTTTAAGAAAAATATTAATAAAATAAACTAGCAGCATTTCTCACAAAATAAATGCATAGAAACATGCAGCTACCTCATAAATACTTGCAGTAAAAATTTCATCCAGATTGATTAATATTTGGCATTAGAAAGTTGGTGTTGAATCAACAAAAATGAACACAGAAAAGTAGATTTGAAAATAAAATGAATATTTACGTAAATTAATATTCTCCTCCGCTACATTCATCTAGTAACTTCAGGGAGCCAACAAAAAGTTACTAGATTTGTAATCAGAAATTTTAAAAAAGAATTCTTCAATGAAAAACAATTTTGACAGCTCTTTAAATTCCACGCCCCCTTCCAGCCTTAATTTAAAAAGTGTAAACATACGAGTATTTGTAATCAGAATTGAGTTGAATCCATTTGGGGTATGAAAATATAAATTCTGAATAAGTGAAATAGCTAAAAAATTTTGGAAAAATTTTCATGATTTTCAGTGGAGTCTTCCCTTAACCGACTGAGCCACGCCGGTGGCCTCCCAGCATTACAAACCTAGTGATCAGTATGACACAAGATCATTATTTCTGACAACATAAGACACATACAGTATGAGGAACATACAGCCAGTGAAAGATCAATCTTTTGTTTCCTGCAGAGAATCGAACCGGATCCCCTGGATTTGTTTATGAAGTTTATTTTAAATTATGCAGGTGTTCAGAATATCTATACACGAGCGGTTTGTGATGAGTAGTTTTAGCGAAATCCCTGCAACTAGCTAGCGCTGCATGTTTTTGAATGGGTCTGTAAGTCTTTCTCGGCCCCAGCAGAAGGAATCGAACTGTAGCACTAAGCGAAAGGCAGGAAGACTTCAGAAAAGCGGGTCATGTAAGTGTTCGTGGGAGCTGGTTGAGTAAAAGCTCAACGAGATCCACTGTCCTCTTTCCTATTTTAGGCCGAGTTTCTGTGCACTGAGACATTCCTTTTAGGTCTACTGCGTTACTAAGAAGATGCGCTATATGGCAAAAAAACATTCATACTATCATAAACCAATATGAATGGTTATATAATATTACTATTCTGCTGCCTCATCTTCAGAGGAATGAGTACAGGAACGCATTTTATTGTGGACTATAGAATAATTCTGAAAGTATCGCATAGAAAGAAATAATAATTCTTCTCTTCGTTAAAGATTGTGGGTACATTCATTTTGAAATCAGTCTTTTATCGAAAAACATCATCTCGACTTTCAGTGTGGTAAGAGCCATGATAACAATTTTATGAATTAGGAATCGTGATCAAATTTAAGGGGTTAGGTACAGCTTACAGCAGTAATATTTTTGGAAATATTCAACATTTTTTTTCTCCATTACTGTGTCTTGTACAATAATGAAAATTGGTATGTGTAAAACACTGTCCTTTTGTTATATGAAGAAAATATTTTTACGGTATAAAAAATTATTTATATCCTTTTTTAATTCAAAATTATGGCAGTTTACTGTGCAGTGATGAAGCGTTTCTCTCATAACTCGTAAACTTTTTAGCTTTTTCATGTTCTCTCTCTTTTTATTTTATTGCTGAAACGCATGTTTAAATTTATCATGCTCTTTCAACTACATTCCGTAATAAATAATATATATTTCTTTTTTTTTTGTGTTAGAAGAAAATACTGGTATTTGACCATTTTTTAAATGAATTTATTTTTTATCAGACAATCTATCAAAGGTAGAGAGGTGATCTTGCATCATATTGTAGATATGACATGCATAAATACATACAAAAAATTTCATCACAGAATGTTGGATAGTTTTTGAGTTTGTGGGAAACGCTTCATCACTGCACAGTGAACTGGATATTGAAAAAAAAATGTAAATAATTTTTTTAAATCGTAAAAATATTTTTTTCTTATAGCAGAAGGACAGTGTTTTACACATTATAATTTTGATTATTGTACAAGATACGATAATGAAGGAAAAAAATGTTGAATATTTCCAAAATTTTACTGCTGTAAGCTGTACCTAACCTCTTCAGTTAGCTTCGCCATGTCGTCATTGAGAAACTGTCGTCTTCAGGAGTAGAATTTTGAGCCTGTTAAATTGAAAGAAATCATGTCACTCTATGTTCCATTATACATATTTGTGGCTGCTTTATTGATTTTTATACTTACTTAATTTACATAATATTGGCGAGATGGACGCGAATCTAGAAGTTTCATTCAGGCGTATGTGGTACACAAAACAATATAAAGATTCAGGAAATGAGTTAAAGAATCGTACAGCACATATCTCAATTATGGATGTCAAACGTAACTTGGTGGCTCGGTGATATAATAATAATAATAATAATAATAATAATAATAATAATAATAATAATAATAATAATAATATTTACGTGCTTGCTTACAAATGGTTTTTAAGGAACACGGAGGTTCATTGCCGCCCTCACATAAGTCCGCCATTGGTCCCTATCCTGTGCAAAATGAATCCAGTCCCTGTCATCATATCCCACCTCCCTCAAACCCATTTTAATATTATCCTCCCATCTACGTCTCGACATCTCCAAAGGTCTTTTTCCCTCCGGTCTCCCAACGAACACTCTATATGCATTTCTGGGTTCGCCCATACGTGCTACATGCCCTGCCCATCTTAAATGTCTGGATTTAATGTTTCTAATTATGTCAGGTGAAGAAATCAATGCATGCAGTTCTGCGTTGTGTAACTTTCTCAATTCTCCTGTAACTTCATCCCTCTTAGCCCCAAATATTTTCCTAAGAACCTTATTCTCAAACGCCATTAATCTCTGTTCCTCTCTCAAAGTGAGAGTCTAAGTTTCACAGCCATACAGAAAAACCGGTAATATAACTGTTTTAAAAATTCTAACTTTCAGATTTTTTGACACCAGACTAGATGACAAAAGCTTCTCAACCGAATAATAACACGCATTTCCCATATTTATTCTGCGTTTAATTTCCTCCCGAGTGTCATTTATATTTGTTACTGTTGCTTCAAGATATTTGAATTGTTCCACCTCTTCGAAAGGTAAATCCCCAATTTTTGTGTTTCCATTTCGTACAATATTCTGGTCACGGGACATAATCATATACTTTGTCTTTTCGGGATTTATTATAATAATAATTTATAATGACAATAATAATAATAACAATAATAATAATAATAATAATAATAATAATAATAATAATAATAATAATAATAATAATAATAAAGCATTGAATACAATATTGTCTTTGATTTTAAGAAACCTCCTTTGTGAGAGTACAGTGCATAATTTTTCTGGAGGAAGAAATTAGTAATGAAATAACAAAGGCTTACACTGACCCTCCATGATGCCATCATATTCACCAACGTTTCCTTCCTCCCGAAAAAAAATATATGCTCTGTACAGTCACATAGGTTTCATAAAATAAACGATGATATACTCTTACGAAGAGAAGTAAAGAATTGTTTTGAACCACAGTCAATTGTCAATTAACTGGTATAGGCCTACTGTGTATAAGCATATGACAATATTCCATGTACATATTGTTATTTATCTACTGTATCTGTAGGCCTACTGTATGTGAGTAATGCCAATCTTGTTTTAACTTTGAATAGTTACGCATGCATTGTGCACGCGTCTGTTTCGCATGCATGCCAAAGCATAACTGAATAACATTATTTTTAAATATACTGTAACTCTCCCACTCTCACGTCACTGATTATAATAAACTCTTCCAAATAGATTATTTATACGTATATACGGACTACCCTTGATAGGAATGGACTCGTTCACATTGTTGAGTTTATCAGATATTACGTAAGCACTTCCAGGATAACCGAAGTAGAATGACGTCAGTATAATTTCCGTTCCACAAAATCCTTTCAATTTTTCTATTAGTGTAAGTCGAATATAGACGTTACACTTTAAAAGTACACGAGTTTAAGAAACTTTGATTATTATTATTATTATTATTATTATTATTATTATTATTATTAATGCTGCTACTACTGCAATATTCGTGGTGTGTCATTCTCATTTGCAGTTTCAGGTTCCGATTTCGGAGAGTGTTTTGCTAATCTCTGTTTACAGTATGTCATAAAGTCTATGTTTTATTCACATTAATTTAACTGTCGTAGACATTAAACATTATTTATATTATTTTTATGAGTTTTATTACTTATACATCTGAAGGAATAAAGAGAGAAAAAAGATAAACTTCACAAATCTCTGAGAAATATCTCTTCGTATCAGTAATGCTAGTAAAATGGATTTGATATTCGTCTATTTTATGTTTAGTTCAGTTCTTAGTTGAATGTTTCTCTCTAGAAGGACTGTAATTAGATCAAGATCAGGTCAGTTATAATTTATAGTCTGTGGAACAAGTTTTCTACGAGTTCTTCAGTCTGTCAGTCTCATTCCAGAATAAACTGTATGCTAGCTATGCCATTTGACCACCGCTGAATGGTATAATTGTAACATACTACAATAATTGTCCAATACAAATTCCACATTGGATACGCCAGTATTTGAATGCAAAAAATCGGTAGGCCTATAGAAAACCATACATAAATCATTCTAGTTTCATTCAATAGAATTTCTATCGAAAATATATGCGATTTTTATTCGTTTTTTATGTTTTCCTTCACTTCTATTAATCTATTACGGAGCTGATCTAGGGTTCCAGGACTCTGTTATACCGAAGGGACATTATTTGTCTTCTGCAAAGCCGACGGAGGCGATGGTGTGGAGGAAAGGGAGAACACACTTCCCGTTTTCAGGCATCGAGTCGATAACGGGTTTTATCATGCACGGTAACTCATTCCTGCTTACCGTTGATACCATAACCTTGCCGTAAGTGATTTTACATGGAAGATCATTAATCTTCCGAACAGTGAGAATGTTACTTCTATAAATAATATTACTTCAAACATTTCCCAATTTGGAAACACACAAACCAAGGTCTTCTCCTTCGCTGCTCATATCCCGAGATGAAGAAACTACTCTCTCTCTCTCTCTCTCTCCCTCTCTCTCTCTCTCTCGCTCTGTTAAAATATGCTCTAGTCGGAGAGTAAAGACGGAATTGAATTCACTATGTTCATCTGCCAATTACCAGTCTTTTATTCAGATTTTATTAACTGTAATATTCATTTGAGAAATATTCTGTTCCAATCCTGCCAGGAGAATGGAGATTCAGTCTTTTTAAGTGTAATATAGGCTACAGTTGAGAAATAATCTTTTAATCCTAGTGGGAGAGTGAACAACCGAGTGAGGTGGCGCATTGGATTCGCATACGTGAAGTCCGTGGTTCGATTCCCGGACCGACCAACCTGACTGGTTTCCCACAGTTACTTAGGCACATGTCGGGTTGGAATTTGCCACGATCCATTTCCCTTTCCCTCCCATGTAGAAAAATGATTTAGATTTCATATCATTCATCTTCTTCATCTCCTTCCATAGACATATTCAGGTCAAGAGGCATGTCTTCATCCGCTTACGGGGAAGGGGTCCTCTCCGCAACCGTCCCTGAATTCTCAGCCTTCCACAATATCTCTGCCAGGATTCATTCCTTAAGAGCACTTCCAAGGGCGCTTCGACACATTAGAAAAGCCGTTGGAATGGATCCTGTGCTGTTTGATCATCTTGGCTGTATGAACTTAGGGCGGGGGGATAGGGGTACCCCATTGCGTGACCGAGTGAGGGGTCACATGCGGCCGGTGGGCTCGTACACCTCATTCTTATCCATCCCATAAATTCGGGGTGCATAATAGGCCTCAGTATGGCCGCTTGTAGCCACCGTTATCTAACCTAACCTAACGAGGACAGTTAGTCGTGTAGGCCTACTTTGTTTCAGTAGGTTATTTTACGACGCTGTATCAACATCTTAGGTTATTTAGCGTCTGAATGAGATGAAGGTGATAATGCCGGTGAAATGAGTCCGGGGTCCAGCACCGATAGTTACCCAGCATTTGCTCATATTGGGTTGAGGGAAAACTTCGGAAAAACCTCAACCGGGTAACTTTCCCCGACCGGGATTCGAACTTGGTTTCGCGGCCAGACGCGCTAACCGTTACTCCACATGTAGACTTGTAGGCCTATTCAGGTCCTATTAACTTGTATATTAATTTGAGAAAAATCATGTTTCAATCCTAGCACGAGAGTGGGTAGTTAGTCCACAATATGTTATGAAAGTAGCAATATACAAGTTTTGTACATGACTATTTGAATTTTAAATAAGTAATTAATTACTGACGATGTCTATACTCATTTCTGTGTTAGGTTACTGGTGCATTCATTACCTCAAGATAACGGTATAGGCTACATCACGAAGTTTGAAACTTCATATCACGATCGCTTCCAACATTAGCTAAGTTATCAATTTTCCATCCGCCTGCGGAAAGGTCGACTCATGTTACCGAAATAAGCAAGGTTGGAGTTAATATTGTAAAATAGCAGTATTCGTATTTCTTAAACATAACAATAGCTCTTCGTTAGTTCAATATAATCTTGTCAAGGATATGTGAGATGTGTTATAAAAATTCAGTATTACATTGCGAATTTTCGTTCTAGATCTAGTGAGATATTGAGCAGAGTTCAAATTTTCTAGCATTGTAACGTAGTAAATATTTAATTTGTTGCCTGAGGTACGTGTTATACTTATTACACTTTATACCGCTTTTTAAACTACCGTTATTCTTAATTGAGGGAGGAACAGAGATTAAGGGTGTTTGAGAATAAGGTTCTTAGGAAAATATTTGGGGCTAAGAGGGATGAAGTTACAGGAGAATGGAGAAAGTTACATAACGCAGAACTGTACACGTTGTATTCTTCACCTGACATTATTAGGAACATTAAATCCAGACGTTTGAGATGGGCAGGGCATGTAGCACGTATGGGCGAATCCAGAAATGCATATAGAGTGTTAGTTGGGAGACCGGAGGGAATAAGACCTTTGAGGAGGCCGAGACGTAATGGGAGGATAATATTAAAATGGATTTGAGGGAGGTGGGATATGATGGTAGAGACTGGATTAATCTTGCTCAGGATAGGGACCGATGGCGGGCTTATGTGAGGGCGGCAATGAGCCTCCGGTTTCCTTAAAGGCATAAGTAAGTAAGTTATTTTTAATTTTCGTGTTTTCATGAGAGGCTGATTATGAAATGTATCAAACAAATAGAATAGAATGTTATGTTGGAAATAGTATCGGCATAAAAGCAGAATTATTTCCGAATGCAAATATAGTGTATTCTACATACACTTTTCATTTCATTAGTAATATTCCTTATTGTTTTCGAATGAAAAGTAATCATAATTCTGGAATGCGGGACTTTAACGTACAAAAATTGATTACATTATTTATCTTGTAATGTTGCAAAAGAACTTCAGCTGACACTTTTACATTGCAAAACTTAGACTTCATTGTTCTATAGCAGTGGTCGTCAGCACTCGCTGAAATGGGTAACGGGTAAACAGTGCATCTAAATATGCACCCTCGTGCAGAAGGGAGAGATAGAAAGCATACCCGACCAGCAGCCACGGACGCACGAATGGGTAATGTGTTATCCTCAGGTAAGAGACGCTAGCCCGAGGGTGCATTGTGCTGATGACCGCTTTCTATAGTAAGATTCCATAGCAACGTGTTATGAAGTATTTTATACCGCATTTTTATAACACACTTTTATATTTACCAGAATAAAACAATTTTCATGCAACTTTCTTGACTTATCGGGCAGCAAATTTAATGTAGCATCCTGTACAGCTTCTATGATTTCAGGCGGAGTACTAACAGACTCTTCTTCCTCCATATTTTATTTAATTGCAATCATTTTTAAAATATCAGGCAGTAAATGAATTTGTTTTATTTTGTGTTTCATAATATTTAAAGTCCCTGGTCTAAGGCATCCTGCCTAGGACTCACGTTAAGGAATGAGCGCTGTTCGAGTCCTCATGAAATTTCGGCCAGTGTATGGGACCGGTGCCCACCCAGCATCGTGATGCACTTCGGGAGCTACAATAGATAGCGGAATCCAGTTAAGAAAGCAAGCTATAACGGCTGGGGGATCATCGTACTAACTTATGAAGTATTTTATACCGCATTTTTATAACACACTTTTATATTTACCAGAATAAAACAATTTTCATGCAACTTTCTTGACTTATCGGGCAGCAAATTTAATGTAGCATCCTGTACAGCTTCTATGATTTCAGGCGGAGTACTAACAAACTCTTCTTCCTCCATATTTTATTTAATTGCAATAATTTTTAAAATATCAGGCAGTAAATGAATTTGTTTTATTTTGTGTTTCATAATATTTAAAGTCCCTGGTCTAAGGCATCCTGCCTAGGACTCACGTTAAGGAATGAGCGCTGTTCGAGTCCTCATGAAATTTCGGCCAGTGTATGGGACCGGTGCCCACCCAGCATCGTGATGCACTTCGGGAGCTACAATAGATAGCGGAATCCAGTTAAGAAAGCAAGCTATAACGGCTGGGGGATCATCGTACTAACCACACGATACCCTCATTCTAGTTGGATGATCGTCTATCTCTGCTTCGGCATGTGGACGAGGTCAGCAGCCGGCTGGTCGGTCATGGTCCTTCATGGACTGTCGTGCCTGGGAATATTTTTGTAATATTTAAATGATGTTTTTGTCACACTGCTACTAAATATTTCATAAACATTACAAAGGAGCAGAAAATGTTAAAATACCCAGTAATTTTTTAATCGTGTATTATCTATTTAAAATTTCATTCAAAGCAAACTCATTGCTATTACTATTGTAATGACACAAATTGATTAGGAGATATCTGTCGCTAAAGAATCGAGGCGGAGCCTGTAAGATTTGTTAAGTTATAGCAAAAATAAAAGTGATTGTTCAAGCTTTCGGTGAGAACGTTTATTTCTTCTGCTAACCCCTCCCCTCATTATTCTATTTTTGTGCCCCCATCCTGTCGACGCGACGATTAACATCTTTAACAATAACACTATCTTTAAAGAGAGAACTAGTCCTCTACCGGGGCGCAAATGGTTATGTTTCCAGTATATCCAGAGGATTCTAGTTCGATTCTAGGCAGAGAAGTAGAAATTTCTTCCTCACCTTTCTCTCTCTCTCTCTCTCTCTCTCTCTCTCTCTCTCTCTCTCTCATATACAGGGACATCATTTTATTTTTACTAAAATTTCTAATATTAACCTGGCTATACCTTTGGAACCGGAAACACCATTTGTTACGCCTTTCCGCGACTGGAGTTCGATGATACTGGCATAAAATACAATCAAATCACTTTACTAGGTATAGGAGGGAAGAAAAGTAGTTCATCCATTTACGTAAAGTAGGAAATATCGCGATTTTGAGTTTGATAATTTTCATTAGATTTGTCTTTAATCAAAATTCAGTATTGTATTAACAATAGGCCTAAGTGCTTTTACTTGCGAACTGAGCTATCTACTCGAACGTATTCATTATGCAGTTTACATTATACTGTCTACAGCACATTAGCATACAATATAGAGAATGAAGTTACATTGAAAAATAATCACAATATGGATATTTAAACACAATTTTGAAAATGGTGTCCGTTCATTTCGATACAGGCTTCAGTTCTTTTTGCATATTATCGCACTATAGACTATTGTACCTAATTCCAGTTACCAGTTTTGTACTTCGTACTAGTAACTCATGTTGAAATAATTCTGTATGTACTCTATAAAAGAATACCTTACGTACTGTAAATTCAATCTTCACTTCTGCTTGATCCGAAAAGATAAAATTATTCAGACATGCTATCTACTGTCCGTCCAAGTGGTTTTGTCGCAAGGTCGTAGAAAGAAGGAAAATCACGTGACAATTAATTAACGAGGTCCTTTTATTTAAGTTATTTTAAACAATTGTAAAATATTACGTAGACGACCAATTTCTAACAGGAATTAATATTTTCAGAAAAGATCTAAGACAGTCCAGCCACTAGCCTTTACAGAGGGGCAGCAGAAGCGGGTTGGGGAAACCGGGATGCGACATAGGCAAACGGACAATATTACCTATGCGAGAATATGATTCAATATTGAAAGGTCTTTCGTCACTGGAAAACGCGAACATATTTCTGGAACGTACTCTACCCACTATTTCAGTAGGCCTACTGTTTGTGTTTACTACGACCATAAGGCGACATTTTTCTGTATACGTTTGGTTCAGTGTGGAGAACGGTTGGAAGTTTACTAGTAGAGGCAGTGGGAGTGAAGTACATTAAAAAATTCAGGTACAATAAAAATTGAAGTAAAAATAAAATAATACAAGACTGAGTGTGTGTGTGTGTGTGTGTGTGTGTGTGTGTGTGCGTGTGTCTATTGTCTCGTGTTTTCTGTGCGTTGTCTTAAGCGGTGTTCAGATTCTTGTGAATATCCAGGTCTTGTTCGCTATTTCACTTGAGTGAGAACAGAACAGGCCAATCAACCCAGTTCTTGAACGTATGTAATGATGATAAAAGGAGAACTCAGTAAACTCACGGAGAGAGCAAATTTACAGGCAATATCTTATACATTACTTGTATATTTACTTATTGACTTCCATAGTTTTACCTGTTGCCTGACTTACTTCTCCGGTAGAGGAAGCCCTGCTGCTACTATTATATTATACACTAACAGAGATTGATATTATGTGGCTGTTACCTAATAGTAACATAACAAACTAAAGTTGCAGAACTTCCTTGTAACCCCAGTTTGGCTTTCGTCCTATAAATATATGAACAGACATCCCAGTAACCGAGCGATGTACATGCAGAGGTTTAGGTCGGTGCAACCAATAGGGTCGCGGTTCGAATCCCGCTAGAGGCAGTGGTTGTATGTCTGCCATTAACTGTGCTGTCCTATGTTGTTGTTGGGTTCTGGTGGCCCAGAAGTGAGCCTATTCATTCGGAATGAGCTGTCAATTGTCCCATAACACCATAAACATATAAAACATGAAAGGACCACCGCCACATGTAGGATGAAGACCTCTATTTAACCACGTGATAGATCGGTAACCGAGATTCATTAAGAGTTTTAGATCTTTACATTATTAATTCTACGGTCAGCAGGTAAACCCACAGATCCTCTTATCGCATCATGTACTGAATTAATCATCGCTTCGTTTTTTTCTGGTCTGATGCAAACTCGTATACAGTGTATTAACAGACTATTCCAGAAAACAAGACCTCGATATGACAATAACTATTTCAACTTCCGTGTGAAGGCACATATCAAGATTTAAAATCAAGGCTTAGTATCATAAAGGTAAATTGAAGCTATACAAGTTTCGCAATAAAATATAGCACGTGCTAGAGATTTAGCATTATTAAGATACAGTATGACAGTAATGCTCATCTTCATCTACTGTCGCTGACATAACAATCTCGTGTTGTCTATGACTTTGAACGGAGGCTATTTCTAACACTAACACATAATAATTATAGATGATAGAGGTTTTTTTTCTCTTAGGGCACATTAACATAATTCTGCTCTAGAATTACGTAAGCACTGTAATAGTAGACGAACCTTTCTTATTCTTATAGAATCAAGATGAGAAACATTATTCCGTGTTTCTAGTCAAATAGGTACAATAGAATTTGTGTAATTGGAAAAGAACAAGGTCACCTTCAATTAATTACAGTAGTTGTAATATTAAAATCCTAGCAACTAGTAGCCAATTATAGGTTAAAATAATAATAATAATAATAATAATAATAATAATAATAATAATAATAATAATAATAATAGACCGAGCGAATTGACGCAGATAGTAAAGTTTGAGACTCGCAATCGGGAGGTCCCGGTTTCAGTCTAATGTCGTGCATTATAGACAAGTTTGTCGAGTATAGCGAAGTTCGATATTCACCGATGTTCGCTCTGCAGATGAGAGCCTGTGTTATTTGTTCGATCTTGTTATGAAAATATTCGCTGTCCTTCACTCCCCATCCCTTCGTGACTTAACCGCTTACCATAGGTAATAGCTATTAGTTTTTCATATGGAATAAGACGAATTTTCTAACATCTTGGTTGCCTCTATCATGTTCAAACATTGCAGGACACTATTTCAGAACTCTTGGCTGACTAATCTGATTGAAGTTTTTCGTTATTTCTCTCAGTCACAAAGGTAAATGTCGAATTGGAAATTTACATATCATGATTCACCACCACCTGTTACCAATATCATAAACATTAATCAAAATCTAAAATCAGTTACATGAAACAAACCATCTGTACACACGACAATAGAAACAGAAAGTGAATAATAGTAAAAACGGTCTACTGAAATATCCAAAGATTCCTTCACATGCGATATGGCCACATATGCTAAACCGTGTATTAATTAATTAAACCGGTAATGCTAAATATTTACCATTATACAAATTCTAAATTCGTATTGCAAAGAGGTCTTATTAAATTATTGCTTAAGTTGGCAGTTGTAATGCATCTACAGCAGTGATAGTCATTACGCGTCCCACTTATAAGACAACTAGGCCAGGAGATAATGGGGTAGGGTGGAAAATTACTTTCCCCCTCGATTGCATACTTTGCCGATTACACTAATCAGACTTCAGATGCATACAAACAATTGTTCTTCCTCTGACACATATCGTCACGTGAGATGTACTGCCTAAAAATAGAAATACATATCAGCCAGCATCTCAATCAGAGGATGGAAAAGATATATGAAGTGGAAATTCGTGATCTCCGTAAGTAACGGTAAATCCTCGTGAATCACTCTGTGTATGCTACTTGTGGACAGTCGTGCGAAATTGTTGCCTTCATACAGGTGGACTCCCATGAGAACTCGCTCCAAATTTTAATTCCGTATCTGTACATATCAGCCAGAACCTCAATCAGAGTATAGTATTATGTTTAGAGACCATGAATAAAAATAGGTGTCAGTATTTTGACATTATTTTCGAGATTTAACCCTTTGGAAGCCCGTGCGTCCTGACTGAACATTGTACACCAACATGAACAGGCTTCGAGACTTTGGACCCGATACAATAAGTTTACTGTGCATGCACTATAGGTTGTTGACTCGCTGCAGGTAGTGAAAGGTACAGATGTGTTGAGGTAACAACGTTGCTATTCAGAGTAGAGTACAGTAGTATGGGGAAACACACATATGTACATTCTGAAAGTAAATATACATTACACAATGATAATGTCAAAGGAATGTGAAAAGCATTTATTCTCCTGTCTTTTATAAGCATTTGTGTTCAATTATACACAGTGTTAATGGTGGAAATAAGCATGTAGCAATTTTAATTTTTCCATTTATCCTATTGATAGTCTTTAGGAAGTGCAGTTACAGTACCGAATTGCAATGTACCTACTACAAGATACATTCTCAGTGTCTCAAACGTAAATCTTTTTCGGTTATCTGCCAAACTTTGTACTGTAGAAAGCTGCGCTCTACGTCGCATGACGTGATAGGAGCAAAACGAAAAAACCTAACATCATTGCAGTCTCTAAGAGACAGTCCTTTATTCTCGGGTGACTCTTTGTCCACTAATTTGCTGTTTATGTTACACAATGTTCCATATTCGTTATTTTTACATAAAATTGATTTCCACTTCTGTTTTACACGTTCAGTAACCGGTGTACTTGATGTCCCATTAATTCTCTGCATCATTTTCTAAATTAATTTGAGGGCTTCCGGCATCTCTTGCTCTGACTTTTCTAACCGTGTAATAGTTTCAGACACAGTTTGTATGAAAACCAAATTATTCGTCAGAACCTTCAAATCCAGAGCGTTTTCCTTTGCGTATTTGTTGGCATTCATTCTACAGTACCCCCACCCACTGTACGCTTTACCACTATACTCAGTACGCCGTTATGCTGATTTCCCACTGAACTGCTCTACTGGGTCTGAAGTCTCGAAGCCTGAACATGAATAGCGACACACGCTAGCCATGTGATCAGCATAGCGTTAGGCTGCCGTTTAAATAAACACAAGAATACAAGAAAAAGGGAATAATTTTCCACTGACGAATCGAACGCGGTTCCCCCGACACGGTAGCCAGAAACGCTTTGAGCCACAGTAGATGATGAAATATTGTTTTTCGCATTAGCTGGACTTCTTTATACCTGCTAGTTCATTCCAGGGGCGGCTTTTGGGGTAGTGCCAGTGTGCCATGGCACCGCCAATGAAATAAACAAAAAATAATATCCTAAAAAGCAGTTGTAATAGTTTATTTCTACACATTTTATTCGTATTTCATCTGAACGAGCGCGCGCACAGATCGGGACGCACTCTTCCAGCGTTTTTCCGAACTTTGGAGCCACTTCTGTGTGGCACTGCCTACGTCCATATAACACTGTACAAAAGGCTACTGATTCTAGTTTATATACGTTTCATATGGCAGACTTTGAGCCGAATTCAGTTTGACTCAGTAGTTAATATTCCGCCCGCTAGAGCACAGTAATGCAGAAATTTCGCTAGATGGCAGGGTTGTTGGAGATGTTAGGAAGGGAACCATCAACCGCAGACTTGCACGAAAACACAAGTTAAAGTTCCGCGCCAAATGTTAATGTAATGTTGCCAATTCAAAACTAATGCACATAACTTGGATTTGAATGTGTAAAGTGTTATCCGTTTAACTATACTGAATGCAGAGATAGTCAGGGTTCTTTTTAGAAAGATGAATATTTTTTTCATATTATGTAACACTGTTTGTTAATGTTGTGTAATATTTGTTTTATTTTGCGGCAACTAAATATCGCTACACTGTTGCTATAGTATTGATGCTTTTGTTAACGATACATGAGATCTATGAGGACATGAACATGTGTTATTCAGGCTGCTGCCTTGGATTCATCGGCCTGTTAAATAAAATGCAAACGTGTTCGTTTATTATCTATATCACTGTTTATCTCGTATGTTTTTGCCAGTAATTTTATTAGTTATAAAATTTATTTGTATTTGACTAACAACACTGTGAAAGTTTTGCATTATCTGTATCTGTAAATTTCGTTATTAGTTTCGGAAATTTTATTGTAACTGTTACTAGATGCATTATTAACTATAACCTGGTAAAATAGCTGGTTTAATTAATATGTTTTATTTAACATAATGTAAACGTGAGCTGCGATTATCAGTTTCACTAGGGTAATTTGCGTAAAACAGTTCCTTCATTTTTGGCACCAGAATGCCTCACCGGCCGCCACTGGTTCATTCTGTATTATACGGTCATGTTCATTTAACTTTAACGAACGAAAACTGGACCGGCTCTGAACGTGACCTTGCACGACTCCGCAAAACTACGTGTAGCCACATTCTTAACCAGAGCGAGGGTTACGTTCGTGAAGAGATCGTTTGATTGAACTTGAATCCTCACAAGTAGAATCCGGTTTAAGTGAACGCAGCCTCATTATCTCGTAAAATGTCTTACAATGTTACAAAGGCCTGTCTTGACTGTACATTAAAATAAATAGTTAACCACTTCCCTGATTAACCCGAGTTAACTCGGGTTGCTAACTTGTGTCAAAATTTATTAACCCGAATTAACTCGTTTGAGTCGCATTTTCGCTGCTAAGGATTATATCCCGAATATATACGTTTCCATTCTTTCATTAACCTTTTCCTCACGAGATGACTACAGAAGTTAGTGATAATGATATATCTGGTGGTGTTCTTTGTATTTCTTCCTTGCGAGTGGAATTCTGTGCTCATATAGCATTCACACACAGTAGTGAGTAGATGCTAGCTAGTTTTGGCGGTTTCTGTTTCTGTTTAGTGATTTTGTGTTGTTACAAATTCTAGGAATAATAAACAATACATTAAAAGCTAAATTAGTATAAAAATCTACAAGAATAAAAATATATAATACACTAGCATTACCCTCCCTTTTATACGGAAGCGAGATTTGGACATTAAAGAAAAAAGACATGAACAGAATCAAAGCAACGGAAATGAAATTGTTCAGGAGGACAGCAGGATATACTCTTTTAGACCGAAAAAGGAAAGAAGAAATTTTAGAACAATTAGAAGTAGAGTCAGTAGAAGAAAAAATCAGCAGATACAAATTCAATTGGCTAGATCATGTAAGAAGAATGGAAAATTCAAGAATCTCAAAAATTATGATGCAGTATAAACCTAGAGGACATCGTCGACCAGGAAGACCTTTTAGAAGACTGCTAGATGGGGCCGAAACAGGTCTACAGAGGCCTAATTCGTGAAGGATGATGATGATGATGATGATGATGTGTAAAGATGGATCAAGTTAGTGATTCCGAAACTTTTGGTCAGGAATATATTCCTGTAGAAGATTAGGAAATGAAACATCGGTATCAGAAGACGAAGTTATAGACCAACAAACAAATTCAGATCAGTTGATGTCGCGTCTTTTCGACAGTGGTTTGAATAGAAGATATCTGGCACCATTTCTTCTGCACCTCCGAGGTCCCCATTCCCTGAAATTTTAACATTGTTTCTGATAACGATAATTCTCAATTTTTTAAATTATTCTTTAATAATGACCTCATCAACATTATATTCGAGGAGACGATTCGGCATGCTAATAAGAATTCACAGAATGCTGAAAATAATTCGTGGCGGCCTACTACAGACTCTGAAATACGTGTACTCTTGGGCATAGTGATACTGCAGAACATTATTCACAAACCTGAAGAACAGATGTACTGGTACAAATATTCAATGACTGCTACACCATTCTTCCCAAAACGCTCTCATATAGGAGGGTAGATACTACTGTCCGGAATGCAATGTGCCACTGTGCGTAATACCCTGTTTTCGAGTCTATCACACGACAAGCAACATTTAACGCCTTGATAACAGCACTGGTATTGTACTTCATAAATTAATCCATAAAAAAAACATAAGTTGGTTAAGCAATTGTATTCAATAAGAATTAGAGTCTGGCTGGACGGAAGAGAAAGCCTACTGGCCTTAGCTCTGCCAGATTAAATAAATAAATTATCATTATTATTATTATTATTATTATTATTATTATTATTATTATTATTACAGTTCAGGATAAAATCAAAGTGGGACAACTACCAGAGCTGAAATCAAGGTGCACAAGATAACTCGGGATAATAATTCAGGTATGAGTGTATGTCTATTTCATAGTGATTTTTTAGTAGGTAAGAAAATTAGTGATGTACAGTGATTCTGCAATATTAAATGACCTCTTTACGAAAATAAAAAAAAAATATGACACTTTTTTTCACAAAACTGGTAAAATATATAGTAAGGGAAGAGGTTAATTCGCGAGGTATAACGACAACTATGTGGTGGCTGTGTGTTCTAGATCATCAGCTCATTAAGCATGCGTTTCGGGTTCGAGTCCTGGTAAAGCTTAGAATTTTTCATTGATAAATCAATAGCGACACTTGTAGAAGTTGGGGGTTTTCTCGGGGTTCTCCCGTTTCCCTATGTTAAACATCAACTTCATTCTGTCCGATCTCCACTTCACAGCTTACCCCGATCGCCGGCTGGCAACAGTAAGGCACCGTGCATCAGTGGTGGATTTTAGATGACCAAAAAACCCAAACAGGTAACCGAACCGAAGAGGGATTTGAACCCACTCCCGAGCGCAACCTCACACGATGAGTCGCACTCGTTACGCTGAGAATACACCGGTGACTTCATGGCAGTTCTAATGTTTGTCGAACTGGTTTTTAAGTCGAATGAAATACAAAACCTGACCGCAAGGTAAAGAGAACAGGCAACGAAACGGAATAAGAAATGGTTTAATGGTAATAAATCGTTATAAAATATTTGGATTTAGTAGTGCTTTCAAGAAGTGTCCCTGGAAAACTTATGTCGAATATCAAAGTGTCTATCGCGTTTATTGCTTTATTATAGAAGGTGAATTAAAATGCACTAAAAACTGCAAAATATCCATGTACGCATGCACTTAAATGCAGGATATATGCACTAAACAATATGCACTCTTGAAATAAACAAAATAAAAAAACTTATTTTAAGGAATCTGCTGCTATGGATGGTTTTCCTGTTATGCATAAGAATGTTATTTCTGCTGGAATTGCATATTTTTCTAAACTGTCAGGCAACAAGATTTTTCTCCTGTCCTTAAGAATGTTTTTAAATGATGAGAAGCTCCTTTCACCATCACAGTATCAGTAATAGATTTAATTATGAAGTGCTTTGTTGATTGCCGCGAAATTGCCCAAATAATTCGTCGATAACTGTACAGTCTGCATGTTGTCAGATTGCAAAGAAAATGTATCTGAATGAAAAAATACAAAATTCAGATAATAAGATTAAAACTATTTGGGATATTATTAAAAATGAAACTAATCGATATTCAAAGAGTGAAAATATTACTTGCATTAAAATCAATGATAGTAAAATAGATAACCCAAAATCAATTGCAAATCATTTTAACGACTTCTATATAAATATTATTCAGAACTTAAACATTCAAGATTGTGCAGAAGATGCTGCACTTGGTTACCTAACTGATGCATTTAACACTGAGTTTTTAGGTCTCAAATTTATTCCCACTACCGCAGCAGAAATCATGCATGTGATAAAACAACTAAAAACAAAATATTCCTCTGGATATGATGAAATTCCAAGTAAAGTTCTGAAAGCTTGTTCTGAAATATTATCCCCTCCGTTAAGCTATCTATGCACTTTGTCAATGCAATGTGGTATTTTTCCAGAAAGACTCAAATATTCAATAGTAAAACCAATATACAAAAAGGGAGATAAATGTACTATTGCTAATTACAGACCCATATCATTATTAACAACATTTTCAAAAGTGTTTGAGAAAGTTATGTATAATAGATTATATCATTACCTGGAGTCCAACAATATATTAGTTTTAGAACAGTTTGGATTTAGAAAACAAAAATCGACAGAGAATGCTGCTTTTAGTTTGGTGGATGAAATACTAAATTCATTAAATTCGAAACTACATGTAGGTGGGATTTTTTGTGACTTGGCTAAAGCATTTGATTGTGTAGACCATAGTATATTAGTAAAAAAATTGAAGTTTTATGGCATTAAAGATGAGATGTTGGGTTGGTTTACATCGTACTTATCAAATAGAAAACAAAAAGTAGAAATAAATGTACCAAATAGTCATAAAGTTACTTATTCAGAATTTAAAAATATTAAACATGGTGTTCCGCAGGGGTCAATTTTAGGTCCATTGTTGTTTCTAGTTTATATTAATGATTTAGCCTTGACCATAAACAATTCATCCCATGTAATTTTATTTGCAGATGATACAAGTGTAATTATTTCAAGCAAACAATACGATCATTTTATAAACACTTCTAATACAGTGCTGAATCTAATGAATGAATGGTTCCATGCAAATAAACTAGCACTTAATGTTGATAAAACCAGTGCAGTCAAATTTAGTACACACAATAGTGCTCAGGTTTCCTACAGTATTCGATTAAATGGAACTCATCTCAAAGAATCTATAAGCACAAAGTTTCTTGGTTTAGAATTGGATAATCACTTGAACTGAAAAACGCATATAGAATGTATTACCCGTAAATTGAGCTCTGCCTGTTATGCATTAAGATCCTTATCTACTATTGGTGATATAAACTTACTCAAAATGTCATACTTTGCATATTTTCACTCTGTAATGAAATATGGCTTAATATTCTGGGGTAACTCGTCTGAAGCTAAACACGTTTTTGCTTTACAAAAGAAAGCTATAAGAATAATGGCCGGTGTGCATAAAAGGACCTCATGTAAAAATATTTTCCGAAACTTAGAAATCTTGACTTTACCTTGTGAATACATTCTTTCCGTAATGATGCTGTATATTAAGAACCAAGATAAATTCAGTACTAATCAAGACATTCATCATTTTAATACAAGACATAAATCAGATCTTCATCTACCCTCTGTTAGACTAAGCTGTTTTAAAAAAGGAGTTCGCTATTCATGTATAACAGTCTTCAATGCACTGCCTAATTATCTTAAAGATTTGAAGAACAACGAGAAAAGGTTCAGAAAAGAATTAACCAAATTTCTACATACTCATACCTTCTACACAATTGATGAATTGTTTATGCTTGTGAATTGAATTATTCTACTTAAATGACATGTACAATTTTATATAGCTCAACTAAAATATGTTTTTATATTGACTTAATCTGTTTACTATGTATTGTATTTTTTGTTTAGCATAACTGATGAATTGTATGTACTGTAAATTGAATAGTATACTGTATAGGTCAACTGATGAATTGTTTAAGCTTATAAATTGAATTAATCTACTTCATATAAATTGTATAGCTTAACGAAAATAAGTTTGTAAATTGAACTAATTTGATTGTATATGTTTGTATAGTTTGGCTGATGAATTGTATGTGTTCTTAAATGATTACTAGTCAGTGTAGCTCTACTGATGAATTGTATACAGACCTACTGTAAATTGAATGGTAATATGTATAGCTCAACTGATGAATTGTTTATGATTATAAATTGAATTAATCTACTTGATATTAATTGCACAAATTTGTATAGCTTAATGAAAGTATGCTACTTTGTATTGTATATATTTGTATAGATTTGGCCGATGAATTGTATATGCTTTAAATTGAATAGTAATCTATATAGCTCTACTGATAAATTGTTTGTTTGTAATTTGAAGTAGTTTGCATGATATGTATTATCAATTTCTGTATATCACAACTGGTTTAATTGTTTATGCCTTAAATTTAATTAAATTGTTTTGTATTATAATATAGCTCAACTTATGAATGATCGTTTGCGTTTGTAAATTTAATAATCTGATTGGCTATGTATTGTATACTTTTAGTAGAGCCATCGATGTTGGTCAGTCGACAGACTCGCTGGGCTGCTGATCCGGAGCTGCGTTCGGGCTTGGGTTGGATCCCCCTTTGGACTTTGGTTTCTTCGGAGGTTTTCCCCAGCCGTGGGACTGAAGCCGGATGGTCTATGGCGAGTCCTTGACATCAACCCCTTTGATTTGATTACCCCCTTTAATTTGATTACCTGGTTGGGTTTTTCCGAGGTTTCCCCCACCGAAAAGGCAAATGCCGGGTAATATTTTGGCGAATCCTCGGACCTCATCTCATCTCACTACATCTCGCCAAAATGTAAAAAAAATGTAAAAAAAATGTAAAAAAATTGTACAAAATTGTAAAAATTGTAGAAAATTACTAAATTGTAAAACTATAAAAATTTGTAAAAATTGTAATTGTAATATTGTAAAATGTTGACATGTTCCACATCTTAAAGCTTCATTGCTCATGTAAGATCTATGGAATAAAATAAATGAATGAATGAATGAATGAATGAAATAAATAAAATATAACTGTAATATGTTTCAATGTTTGCATTTCTTCTGTATCCCATTTTTCCGATTTTCTGTATTCTTAATCTGATTTAAGCATCAGATTGCTAAAAAATAACAAAATATGCTTTTATATGCACTGAAAGCTGAAATATGCATTAACCCTTTAAATGTATATTAGGGGTCTATATACGCACTACAAAATCTTGACTTTTGATTGAAAATAACTTGAAACGCTTTCATATAACGGTAGCATATGATTTTCAACTAAGGAATAAAACATGCAAATATGCTAAAATCCGTCCTCTAACCCAGCGATCATCAGCACAGTGCACCCTCGGGCTAGAGCTCTTACCCTCGGATAAGAGATGCGCTAGTGCGCTTCCGTGGCTGCTGGTGGGTATGCTTTATCCCTCTCTTTTCTGCACGACGGACGACGCATATTATGATACACTCCTTACCTGTTACCCATTTCAGCGAGTGCTGACAACCACTGCTCTAGCCTATTATTAATCAGTTACGACTCAAGGCAACGTATGTGTGCGAAAATTATAACATCCTGAACGCATCTCACAGTCGATTTCGGACATCCAGTCCAAATCCTGGGAATAATTTGAATATGATTACAAAATAGGCCTACTGCATGTTAAATCATATTTTGTGAACGGCTTATGACGTAAATATTTTTTTCTCTGTAGACTATCTGGCGAACCAGCCGCCCGTTTGGTATTTTGAACGAAGTGCCATTCAATCTATCGGATCCAGCTTCAATGCCCATATCTTCCATATGGGGTTTGTGATGTATAATATTACACTGCACCAAACCCTCCCGAGATTCTCCCTTTCCCGGGTCACAAATTACACTCATTAACACCAATATAATCCGTGCTAAATAATCGATGGACCTGGAACAACGCGCAATCTCTAGAGAATAAGCTGTTTTCGGAAACGAAAATAGTGAAGAAGATATAATCTAAAAACCATCACTTATCCTTTTTCTAAATAAGGTACGCAAAAGATTACTTCAGTATGTTTCTTAATTATGTACCATATTCTTGAGTGGCTTATGAAAATAGGAGTGCCCTAGAAAACCCTCTGTAATGTCTGCTTTGTTCATCATAAATTCCATCATGACATGGCCGCAGTGGTCGTCAGCACTCGCTGAAATGTGAAACGGGTACGCGGTGCCGTCCCGTGTGCACCGTCGTGCAGCAGGGAGGGATAGAGAGCATACCTGCTAGCAGCGGGTAAAAGAAGCTAGCTCCAGCGTGCTCTGAGCTGACGGCCCTAGCGCTTGAACCAGAGATGTGGCGCTTTTAAAAGACACACAGAATATTTAAAAAAGGGTTACAGATTTTGACTATAGATCAGCCGCGGCGAAAATGCGACTCACGAGCACATTGTGGCTCGCAGTGCTTTTCTCTCGCTTCCTACCTACAACCCCCACCCTCTTACTCACTGGAGTCAAACTCCGTTCTATTTGTATTTGTCTCGGACCTGCGAGTGGCGTATCGTCGCAATATCTCTCTCGAAACAATGTACCTCTATAAAAAACGAAAGTTTCAAGTAGGATGGGAGGATGCATTCTTTTGCTTACAATATGATGAAAATATTAAATGTATGATTTGTTCACAAATATTACTAGGAAAACGGTTGTATAACATAAAACGGCATTATAAGTTACATGTTACTGATGAAACATTAAAAGGTTAAGTGTTATTATTATTATTATTATTATTATTATTATTATTATTATTATTATTATTATTATTATTATTATCATTTATCATCTCTGTACGACGAGTCTTTTACAGCAGATGTACGAATAATGCGGTTAGATTTTCAATTTAAACTCACAGATTTACAATGTGACGTTAAATGAAAGCTAGATGTAAGGACTTGACAGATATTGAACTTTTCAAATCTTTGGAAAAAAATAAATATTTGAAGCTTCGTTCTTTCGCTTGCTCTGTTGAAGCCATATTCGCTGTAACTTACGTTTGTGAAAAATTATTTTCAACAATGAAAATAGTAAAAATCAAATTTAGATCACGACTGACAGACAAATACCTTCGTGATCAACTACGATTGGCAGTAAGTGACATAATTCCTGATTTTGAAACTTTGTCGCAGAGACATTCTGAAGACAGTTAATTTTAGGTTGTGATAATGTGTCCTATGTTTTCTTGTTTATTTCTTTCTTCATTACACGTCCTAAACATTAACTTCCCCTTCGGTTGTCCGCCTCCCTCCATAGGTGCTATGCTCGTTACAGCTTACACAGTGGCTCGGCGCACCGTGGCCTTTTCGTCACGGCTGCTATAGATAATAGGCCTATTCATCAAAATAAGTACGAGTACAAAGTGTTCCTAATAAACATATGTTCGAACCCAGTAGCTACAGAGCTACATACAAATAACAATTGTTATTAGGCTACTACAGCAGTAATTGCTGTATATGGTGCACAGTCATTTCTACGCATTATTCAATCTTTCTTCGTTCGTTCAGGAATCCCTGTTTGCTCACGAGTCTGTTGATATGTATTCACAATTCGTTGATGTAATGTCTCGAAGTCATTGATTGACCTTGAATACTAGAGAGTCAAAAATGGTGTCCTCCGGCCTTAGCGTGTGATGTAAACATATTCAAATGAAATTTATTTTGTTCACATTCAACGTATTGTAGATTCATCCTACTACTGCGTCAAAGAGAAAAATCGTCTACAAGTTAAGGGTAATGTTTTTGGACCAATGGCTATTTTGGTGAATACATCTGCTGTCAAAGGTTGCAACCCTTTTCGGCATTCTTTATATTTTGATATTTTGTCATAATTTTGGAAATATTAATATAAATATCACCCAAACTGTAGCTAAGGCACCGTTAACTCAGAACGCAACTCATGGCCGGTTTCACCAACCTTCGTTATCATTATAACGTCTCGTTAAATAATTTAATGACACGTTAGTCAGTTTTTGTGTTTCACCAAGTATCATTATTGCTAACGCATCTTTAAATTCATCGTTAATTTATTAGGACCTATTCGTCGCGTTAAAACAGTAACGATGCGTTAAGAAGTCAACAACATGGCGGACGTAATTATTCGATGATGAAGTTCTTTATTTAGAACTTCAACATAACGACGAACTTATATGTTGTAATAACACTCGGAATAATCATTTTGAAGATTTAAGTGATAAAGAATTCCACGAAAGCTACACATTAAGGAAATAAGTAGTAAGAATGATTCTAGAAGAAACTGAATACCGGTATACTGTATAGGTTAGAATACGACAGATAGAAATCACCCACTTAACGCCTCTTCAACAGATTCTTCTCGTTTTAAAATAGCGTTGCGGGAAGTTTTGAAATAGTAATTGATGATATGAACGGGGTATCAAAAGCTGTATTGTCTAGATATGTGAATAAATTATCAGACGTACTACCAACATTACAATAGTCATTATTTCTATAGGCCTAATAAGCTTATAGCTAAATTTTATGTTGTCATAGACAACATAGATTGTGTATATGTTCCAATCGTATATCCTGGCAGTAATATAGCCAAAAGATTCTGCAATAGAAAGTCCTATTTTACCTTCAATATTCAAACAATTTCATACGCCTATGTAAAGCTCCGCATAGAAAAATTGTGGCTAAACTAGCGCTGAGGTAGTTTCCTTCGTACTCTGCTTATACACCTTGCACATACGAATCTGTGACAGGTTACGTTTGATTAGTTTAGGTTTTTGTTATGCCTTGCATATACGATCAACTGCATTACCACAAAAAAATCCCTTATAAGTTCAACGATTTTCACTTCTACCTCAGAACTACCTCAGCGCTAGTTTATTGAAATTGTAATAGGTTAGAATACGACAGATAGGAATCACCCACTTAACTCCTCTCCAACAGATTCTTCTCGGTTTAAGATAATGTTACGGTCTACACGGATAGCACAACATTCCAAAGGAGGATGCCTTTTAAATGAAAAGGGTGCAAAGAGCTTTTCTTTTAGGAGACAATGGATACCTCTTAAAATCCAATCTAATGACACCTCTCCTGAATCCTGCCACACAAGCATGGCAAAATTGTTACAGGGTACTAATAAATCTGCATGAAATACAGTGGAAAAGTAGTATGCAATTTATGGAAGAGGCGATTTCCCGTCCTAAATTTAGGCCTAATATAACTGCTTAGAATGTTTTGTATAGAATTAATGTTGCATCAATTTTTAAGCTGTCGACCTTGTAGTCCTCTAAATTTTGTCAGATTTCCTTTAGAAGCTACAATTTAACTGCTCTACATTCCTATTATTTACATTTGGAAGCAGCTGCCTTTTTTTTTTTTTAATTGTGGTATGACAACATACTGTATTTAGGAAGATGTTCTTAAAATTACTGCCTCTTACCCGTTTGCCTATGATTGTTTCCTCATGCCAAACTAAGTCAGCCATGATCATATGTAACCAATGAAATTCGCGATTTCGAAGCCATGGTCGTATGAAAAACAAAACATGCAAGATACAAGTACAAAATCCCCTCGTTAGTAAACGACTGTTAATTTTAAAGATACGAGGCTTGGTGAAACAGTCAACTTTTAAAGATTCCGTTAAAATTAAACGATCCATTTGCTGACAAGACGTTTGTGCTGATTTAAAGAAGCTTGGCGAAACCGGCCATCAGTGCTTTTATTTGGAAGTCTTTGTAGTTTTCTTGCTCTCCTGAACAATTTACTTCAATGGACATGGGGTGTTTGTCAGTTCAGGTTTTCAATTTAGCTTTTAATATAATGTCTTACTAAATTAGCAAATTAGTCCAAATTAGTTACATTTTTATAACTATGGAAAAGTAATGCAATTCTTGTACTAGAAGTTCAAAATCCAATACACCAGTAGAGGAATAGTACACTGAAAACGTACAGCCACATTTGTAAAATAAAGCAATGTAATTATTTTTATTCATCTTCAGTCATTCATATAGCTACCAACATCCGTGTGTCTTAACACATGCACAAATATAATCGTTCTGTTATTCTCGTACATTTAATCTCATATTATATGGAGTATACTTGTGCACTGGTTTGTACAACCATGTACTATTTGTTTAGACGTAATGATATTATTGTACATACCCCTGAGCAGTGACTAGCGCCCTGGTTGCACCAAGGATGGCGAGTTTCTAGTGAAGGTGGTTCACCAGGTTTTGAACACGCGATCTGCAGGATTGTAAATTACATCTTTATCTAAAGCTACTGCGCTTCCTGAAAGTCAGATTACACGCTAGAATTGAACGTAGCTTAAAATATGAGTTCCAGCTATTTCAGACCACGGTATTATTTTATACAATATGATGCCATCTTGCTTGACTATGTAACCTATCTCTTGACCTGATTTTCAATTTAAATTTCGTACCATATAGATAAATCAGATTACAGTTCGAAAATGTAGCGAGTGACGATGATATGTTGACGATGTGTAGATATATAATAATGAAACTGCACGCACCGTTGGTAATCAAAGTAACGGGAATTTACTTATTATTAGAAATTTTAGAATTTCGGAACTCTAGAATTATGAAATTCATCATAAAGTGGCACAAATTACATTACGTTATAGTTCCTTAAAAGTGAAATGAGAGCAAGTAAAGTGAATTGGTTTAGTAAAGAAGATATTAAAATCGAATTTTAATTATATTCGTCTTCCTAAGTCGCTACATCATCTAGACTAGATATTTGGGCTTTCTTTAAACGAATATTAGACTCTCTCACATAGCGTGCCTTCCTGACTGTGATGTCATCACAATGCAGAGTTACTGCTGAGACGTCACAGGACAAGTAGGTCTACAAGACAAGGGACAAACACCCAGTTCCGTGGAGTCGAGATAGATCTTCGCCAGTGCTGCTCATCGGAGTGACTACTACCGCGGAGGAATCGGAGATTACGAATAAAGCTCTCCACCGGTGATCTCCGGTACTACCGTAGGTGGAACAGGGGACATACGGAGGGATGCGGGGGTTCGGAGCGAAGCGACAGTTAGCTCAAGGACGACCGGCGCGTACGGACTGACGGTAGTTGTGAGTGGAATAAAATGGCACCAAATCGGATATCCGTCGCATGGAAATTCTTTAATTTAGTTGAAGGTAATAATAAAGTCGTACGCTGTAAACTTTGTGTGCAAATTTACTCTACGGGTGGTGGAACTTCGAATTTGTTGGACCCTTTGAAGCGATCGCACAATCGCGAACTTGATGAAAGCGCCGACAAAAACAATTAAGCAAAACATTTGATACGATTTATTTTAAAATTATTTTAGTGCTTTTGTTCCCAAAGGCCCACAGTATAGAAAAAAGTCTTGAAATTTCTCTAAAACGTAACTTTCGAGGCAATAAAAACACATGAAATATTTAAAAGACAACTTGAGTTATATTTTACTGTTTAGACAACGTGAGTTTTATTTTACTGTTTAGATTAAAATGTTGAGTTTCTGAGTGAAACTATATAATAATATAATTACAATTATCCTTAAGTTGATGTCCGCTTATATTTTTATTAAAGGGAAAGAGTGGCGCGTTTTAGAAGAGGCAGTTCAAATACTGACATCCTTTAACGCAATGATCACAATCCTGCCCGGTGAAGAATCTGAATAAATTATCTTGGATAGTAAACTTTAACCCATTGATAGTACACGTTTCTTTTGTTCCATTCTGAAACTCTCTTAATATATTTTACGTTAAACTTTTTTTATTTATTTTTGTAGGTTATTTTACGACGCTTTATCAACAGCTCAGGTTATTTAGCGTCTGAATGAGATGAAGGTGATAATGCCGGTGAAATGAGTCTGGGGTCCAACACCGAAAGTTACCCAGCATTTGCTCCTATTCGGTTGAGGGAAAACCCCGGAAGAAACCTCAACCAGGTAACTTGCCCCGACCGGGAATCGAGCCCGGGCCACCTGTTTTCGCGGCTAGGCATGCTAACCGTTACTCCACAGGTGTGGACTACGTTAAACTAAAACGATTAGAATAATAAGTGACAAAAAAACTGTTTGCAAATAAACGAGTATTTCCAGGAGAACTACAATATAAATGTTTACATTAGCTACTGAAAAGCTTTACTTCTGCGTTTGTTTTGCAGTTAGATTTAACGTTATTAATGTGATCAATGACATAAAACTTATACGCCTTTCTACATATACTATGAATTTCAAAACTAGAAAAAAATCTGTCAGCTAACTAGCACTTCAAGCAAAACAAGAATACAAAAAGAGCTGAAGAAAGAGAGAAACATAAACATAAAAGAGAGAATAAATAACAAGAAATTACAACTTATTTTAAACGATACGCGGACGTCAGCGGACTCGATTCACTGCCTGATCCGATTAAAGTAATGCTCAGCGGAAAGTCTATGTCTGTGCCACAGCACATACACAACCTGCGCGGCATCAATCGGAGGTAACCGGAGGACTCCGAATGAAAGCACGCAAACAACTGCTCCGGAGAAAAACCTAATCATAAGCAGCACTAATTTTCGCCCACGCCGGGAATGGAGCCACGGACCGTTTGGTTGAGAAGCTCACGCGTTACCCACTGAGCCATAGCGGCTGATTGTATATTAGATTACTGAACAGAATAGTTAATACAAGACGGCATTCGAATACAAAAAAAATCGGTACTTTATTTCACTGTTATTGATATTATGATAGAGGATGGAATAAGTTTTCGTGCACTTAAGTCACTGATAATGGACTCGTAGTGATATCTCAAAATTGTGACGTGGACGAGACGATGGATAAACGTTACCTGTAGCCTGTTTCATAAAACTACCGCGGTAGTGAAAAGGAGCAACTCAGTCGTGTTATCCGAATGATTGTCGCTGAAATAAATAACACCCATTTTCGTCAGCTTGTTAAATGGGCAAATAATTTAAATGACATAATTAATCACTTTTATGTTATGTTATGTTATGTTATGTTATGTTATGTTATGTTATGTTATGTTATGTTATGTTATGTTATGTTATGTTATGTTATGTTATGTTATGTTATTTTCATTTTATTGGGTTATTTTACGACGCTGTATAAACATCTCAGGTTATTTAGCGTCTGAATGAAATGAAGGTGATAATGCCGGTGAAATGAGTCCGGGGTCCAGCACCGAAAGTTACCCAGCATTTGCTTGTATCGGGTTGAGGGAAAACCCCGGAAAAAAATCTCAAACAGGTAACTTGCCCCGTCCAGGATGTGTTGTGTGTTGTGTTGTGTTGTGTTGTACAACATGAAAAATAATGAATCCCACATTCAAGTCAAAGAAACGAAATCTTGAGAAGGAATTAAAAAATGTTATTAATAGGCCAAAATATAAATATGACAATTAGAGAATAACTAAATATATAGACTACTAGTAGTTGACAAATTAAGTGAAAAGAAAGAGGACTGAAAATAACACTTTTTAGAAAGAAAAAAAAACAGAATATGAAAGATTTCTTAAATTATTATTGTTATGTAGAACTTCCGGTAAACTGATCCAGGAAGATCTTGGAAGAGATGAGTGTGAAGCAGGAACAGTTTGTAAGGCCTATTCCTTGATAGAAGGAAGAACAAATGAGCCATTCAGAGCAAAAGTTGTGTAAGTCAAAATTGGATAATGAGGTTAAAAGTAAACATTCTGTAAAGTACAGCGCAAAGTAACAATTAATATGTCCTTGCTGTCCACTGACTACTAATAGTTTAAATAAATTGAATATTAATTGCTGCTTTGCGCTGTATTTTACAGAATGTTTACTTTAACCCTCATTACCCATTTTTGACTTACACCACTTCTGCTCTGAACGGTCTCATGATTATTTCATTCTTTGTCTGATAGTAAACACTTTCAACTAAGAGACATTCAAGCTAAAAGAAATTAATTTTTATACGCAAACCAACCTGAGAGTCGCGAAGTATTTATATTAGGAAAATGTATTTCCTGAACTCTTGCGGGTTCAACAGGAAGTCCACCTCTTTATTTTACTCAGAACTGTGACTAACGGATAGACACCTAAGCTGCTGTCACAGTAGGAAGTTGGTCTACGCCAGAACTTCAATACGGAAATGAATATTTGAACTCTATCTTTCTTACAGATATGGATAGTCATAAATTTATATTATGAACTTAGTTTACGACTTTTGCTTATGCAGGAGTAGGCTAGACGTAGTTCAATAAAGAAGACACATACAAGCAAGCACATAATCACAGATACAACTGGTTTGTGAAGCTTTATTTATATATGAAGTTATTGAGACCATAAAAACAAAGCGAAATTTATATGAAAATAAAGACTTAAGAGATATAAAAATGTAAAGTGATATCTATTGGGCCTACAGGTCATGGAGGCCTCAAGGTATCAGGAGGCAAAGGTTCCCACCTTTACTGATAATTGGTGTTAGTAGCAGTAGAGATGTCAATACTACGTGCTTTACCCACAAGGAAATTCTTCTGGTACTCATTTCTGTTAGAGATTGAGACCGGCCCTAGCGCGGCCGGAAAAATTATGTCAATGGAGAAAATCCATGAACCACCGGGAATCGAACGCGTGATCTTCCCGCTTGTAGTGCAACGTCTTAACTGCGACGCCACCGCGAATTCCAGTGAATATAGCCTATGACATAAAATTATATTTTCATACTTTTTTTTTCAGACTAATTATTTTAAATTAATATAGCCTACAGTACGTTAATCGTTCAGCTCTGCTTGAGGCATGTGGACGTGAGACCAGCAGTCGACTGGTCGTTCTTGGCCCTTCATGAGCTGTCGTGCTACGGACGGACAACACATTACATTGTATACGAAGTAGTACAGTATCTCTTTCGTAAACTTATACCAGTTTATAATTGGAAAACTTGTGATATGGGAGGGCTGTAAAATTTTTTGAAATCATAAAATGAATAATAATTACAAACATTTAAATAAATCTGGTTGTGTAAGAATTCTAAATATTAGCTCGTAAAATAACTGACAATAAAATTAAGGGCCGATGAAATTTCTGATAGTGAGATAGTATTATTTTTAGCGAAATGAATTCGAGGGTCTGCCAATCGATTATCTGACATTCGTCTTACTTACTTACTTGCTTACGTACTTACTTATTTACTTACTTACTTACTTATGGTTTTTAAAGAAGTTCATTGCCACTCTCACATAAGCCATCAGTCCCTATCCTGTGCAAGATTAATCCAGTCTCTATCATTATATCCCACCTCCCTCAAATCCATTTTAATATTATCCTCCCTTCTACGTCTCGGCCTCCCCAAAGGTCTTTTTCCCTCCAGTCTTCCAACTAACACTCTATATGCATTTCTGGATTCGCCCATAAGTGCTATATGTCTTGCCCATCTCAAACCTCTGGATTTCATGTTCCTAATTTTGTCAGATGAAGAATACAATGCATACAGTTCTGTGTTGTGAACTTTCTCCATTCTCCTGTAACTTCATCCCTCTTAGCCCCAAATATTTTCCTAAGAACCTTATTCTCGAACACCCTTAATTTCTGTTCCTCTCTCAAAGTGAGAGTCTAAGTTTAACAACCATACAGAACAACCAGTAATATAACTGTTTAGAAATTCTGACTTTCAGATTTTTTGACAGCAGACTAGATGACAAAACTTCTCAACCGAATAATAACAGGCATTTCCCATATTTATTCTGCGTTTAATTTCCTCCCGAGTGTCATTTATATTTTTCTGTTGCTCCAAGATATTTTAATTTTTCCACCTCTTCGAAGGATAAATTTCCAATCTTTATATTTTCATTTCGTACGTTTTACAGTTTGGAAAACATCTGAAAAAAAGAACTAATAAGTAACCTCTGATTGAGATTCTGGCTGATAAAGACATCTATTATCAGGAAGTACATCTCACTTGACTATATGTATTAGAGGAAGAACAATTGTTGCATACATCTTCTGAAGTTTGATTAGTGTAATATGTTACTAGTCAGTAATTTATGTAATGGGGGAGAAAGGGACTAGCCTCCCTACCCCATTATCTCCTGACTTAGTTGCCTCATGATTGTTGCCTTATTGGTGTCACTTATGATGTGCAAACTTGTCTTCGAACAGTTGCCTAAACAACAAAAACTGGCTCAATCGGAATTCAAATCCACTTCCGATCTCAGCCTCAGAGAAGGACTGCAGCTCGCTACCCCTGAACTACGCTGATGGCCTTATGTTCCATTTTCCAGGCCATATCATATGGTAGGAATTTTCGGTAATCCTTTCTGAAATTAAACAAAAGGCTAAAACTACCTCTTTCAAGATCCTCTTCATGCACAGCGATTGAAGAAAGTGCCATCGGGAAGGGCTAATTCAACGAGACATGTGGGAAATAGGTTCGATTTCAATATTTTTATGCTTTCTATGATAATGATTTGGCAACACCTATCCCAAAATGTTTATTCGTCCATTTGAGGCAGTATGAAAGTTATTAAACGGAAAGAATCCTGTATTTTTTTTTTTTTTTTTTTTTTTGCGAAAATGACAATGTATATAATATTTGACTTTATTTAAACAAGCTACCAATTGCAGACTTTTCATCGTCGGAAAGGTACAGATATAATTACGAAACAGTGAAAGTAAAGCCTTTGGAAGACAGATGTCATGGCCTAGTCCAAGATACTTGCCTAGTGAGACTACTGATAGTCACAAAGGTCCTCAGCACAACCATCCTGGGGGTTGAATTCCGGATCTACCAAACAACCAGTGTGATACACTACGATTAGCCTGTTTATTTCTAAACCTGTATTATTATATAAACACACATTTCTAACGGCTTGCTGATTCAAGTTTCCTAAACGAAACTTAAATAGTGGTCTAAGGGCGGAGGTTCGATCTCCTAAAGATAGTATGAGATGTATTGTGTTGGAAAAATCAGGTAATGTGCAGGATTCCTCTGAATATCTCTGTAAATGTTCCCAACCATTTTCCCGAGCCCAGGATCCAGAAAAGTCATTTTCCCGAATCCTTTTCCCTCCGAATCCAATTTTCCGAATATCCAACAATCCGAATGCATAGGCACTTTTCTTGAAATTTGCCAAAATAAGGTTGCTAGCAGAGTGATGGCTGAACAATGATAATTAACAGTTCTTATTGTCATTGTTTTGTAACCACAGTTTATCTACGTGATCAAAATTTACAAGATGGATACGAAACTAGATGTTATATCTACTGATACTAGATTGTTAAATAGATTTCTTCTCAATGGATATTATATGTAGTACTACAAAAGTTAAAGCGGACCTGGAAGTAAGGTTTATTGAGATTATCAAAGACTACTCCAGAAAGAGTGTATGCCCCGTGTGATCACCAAAGGACGAGAGAATAATATTGTTGTCATAAAAGACGATACTCGGTCAGCATATTCACATACGCCGAACAGAGAAAGAGCTCAAACAGAGATTGTTAAAGTTAATTTAAAAGAAGTAGTTCATGAATATTAAGAACTAGTAAATCCGGCCGGTTGCTTAGAAATCAGTTACCGGTACAAGATGTTCGGTTAGACGTTGTGAATGTTCTGCCAGAGAGAGAGAGAGAAAATCGTTGGGAATAGAAAGAAAGAAAGAAATTGTACTCTCAGAGCTACATTGAAGATATTGATGGCTAAGAAGTGATACCTCGTATCTACAAAAATTATTATTTAGTTTAACTACATTATTACAGTATTTAGATTAACTACATTCAGCCGTGGCGAAAATGCGACTCACGAGCACATTGTGGCTCGCAATGATAGCTAGGTATTTCACTTGCTTCCTAATTCCCCCAACCCCCACTCTCTCACTCACTGGAGTCAAACTCCGATCCATTTCTATTTGTCTCTGACCTGCGAGTGGCGTATCGTCGCAATGTCTCTCTCGAAACCATGTACCTCTGCAAAAACGAAAGTTTCAAGTAGGATGGGAGGACGTATTTTTTTGCTGCCAATATGGTGAGAATATTAAATTTATGATTTCTTCACAAGTATTACGAAGAAAACGGTTGTATAATATAAAAGAGCATTATACTACATGTCACTCATGAAACATTAAAAGGTTGAATGTTGTTATTATTATTATTATTATTATTATTATTATTATTATTATTATTATTATTTCGATCCTTTTTCAGCAGATGTACGAATAATGCGGTTAGGTTTTCAATTTAAACTCACAGATTTACAATGTAGCCCAAATGTTACAATGAAAGCTAGTTGTAAGGACTTGACAAATGTTGAATTTTTCAAATCTTTGCCAAAAAATAAATATCCGAAACTTCGTTCTTTCGCTTGCTCTGTTGAAGCCATGTTTGCTACAGCTTACGTTTGTGAAAAATTAATTTTCAACAATGAAAATAGTAAAAACCTAATTTAGCTTACGACTGACAGACAAATACCTTCGTGATCAACTATGACTGGCAGTAAGTGACATAATTTCTGATTTTGAAACTCTGTCGCAGAGTCATTCTGAAGACAGTTAATTTTAGGTTGTGATAATGTGTCCTATGTTTTCTTGTTCATTCCTTTCTTCGTTACACCCTAGATCATATATGTAACAGATATGTCGAGCTTATAGGCTTTGAGGTTAACAACTTTTGTCAGGTTTACTACGCTGCCATCTAGTTGTTACATAAGGAGTCACGTCATAATTCCCATTGGAATTGCATTAGCGACTGTGCTGCCGTCTCGTGTTCGTTTACGGCAGACGGGTGGCGATCCTGGCGGTTGTTCTCTTCAAAGTGCTGCCGATTTTAACGCAGCGAGGAGTTATCTGTTACATATATGATCTAGGGTTACACGTACTAAACCTTATACTGTATAAAATTATATTTAAGTGCTTGACATAAGGAATATGAAAATCCGTTAATAAGTCAGACAGTTACTTCACTTCCCCTTCGGGTGTCCGCCTTCTCCATAGGTGCTATGCACGTTGCAGGTTACACAGTGGCTCGGCGCACGATCACGTTTTCGCCACGGCTGAACTGCATTATTATTAAGTTCACAAAATTGACAGTTAACTAATATTTTGTCCTGGAGTAGAATATCTTGTAAAGCAGAAACATATATAAAAAGTTTCTCTATTTTGAGAAAAATTTAATTTTTAGAGCATTTTTTATTCACTTCTTAGCCATCGAAATCCAATTATTAAAATGTAACTCTTTCATATTAATATTGGCGAAAGTAGTATTCGGGAAAATGGATTCGGGTTATTGCATTTGGGATACTTTCCTTTCGGGGAAACGGTCATTCAGGATATTGGATTCGGGATTTTGTACGTGAATCCTCTGTAAGTATTCCATACTGCTCTCTACCGTTGTTCACTCATATTATGCTTAATATAAGGTGACCAGATTCCCGAAATAAGAAAAAAAGGGACACATATTAATAAGTTGGCATGAACCAACATTAAATCTAAACATTCATTATTACTTGTGTTTACAGAATGTCAGTGAGCAATAAGGTCCACTGTTTACAATAACTAGGCTATAGGCCTAAAAATTACGCAAGTACATAATAGGTCCGTCTCCTTGGTCTCGAGGTAGTGTGCTGGACTCCTGATCAAGGTGGCCCGGGTTCGATTCCCGGTTGTGAAGATAGCGGGATTTAATTTGGACCTCTTCACGGGTACTGGTTGTCTGCCCATTGTCCAGTGTGTGAGGTGTCTCGCAATGGCCCCCGGGTACCCAGACACATTAAAGGCTGGTTCACAATAAACCGGGAACGGAAACGATAACGAGTACTAGAACGGAAATATTGTTAAAATAAATGTAATTAAATGTGAACATTCACAATTAACTATTGTGAATGCTCACATTTAAATACATTTATTTTAACATTATTTCCGTTGACGTTCTCGTTGTCGTGTCCCTTCTCGGTTTATTGTGAACCAGCCTTAAACGGGGAGTCCTGCTGTGTGTGCGTGTGTTCAGTAGAGTTGTGAGTCTAGGCACAATAAGTCTCAGGTTGCGGTGCCGAAATTAGTAAAAAAAGTACAGTAGTGGCAAAAAATCCGGACCAACCCTTGTACCTGATTTCAAAGCCTTGTTCACTCTAGAGCACGGTAGACTGGTAACTAAGACTTTCGTGGTTCGAATCCTGCCTGGGAAGGAAACTTTTTTTGTTACTTATTCAAATTTATTCGCAATACTTTTCTATTGCAGCGATATTTTACTACTTAATTAACTTATTATTCCCAGAACATGAATTTTACCAGCTATCGAAAAGTATTGGGAATAAATTTGAATAAGGAACAAAAGAAAGTTTCCTTCCCAGGCAGGATTCGAACCACGAAAGTCTTAGTTACCATTCTATCGTGCTTTGGAGTGAACAAGGCTCTGAAATCAGCTACAAAGGTCGGTCCGGTTTTTTTTACCATTACTGTACATAAGAGAATAGCATGGATACTTGGCTAAGTCATTGTTGACCTTTTTATATTGCAACTAGTCTGGATTAATTAGGTTAACTTATCTGTTTAAAAATACTTAGGTTAATTGGACCTTACATTACATCCATGTCACTGTATTTTGAACTTGTTTCATAACAAAAGTTTTTGCCTCATATTACCTTTTAACTATTTTAACATTCTCCATGAAGTTCAACTGTATAGTCTGCATCATATTTCTTTGATGAGTGTATTTGCTCTAGAAGTGTTGGCCTTTCCTTCCGGAAACTATAGAAGTCCATGCAAGACACATTTTTGAAATTACATTTTTTTATTAACATGGTCTTTATTGAATTCATTACAGTGACATCTGATGGAAACAATGTAGAATTAGTCAATGTTTTACGTGATTATTAAATAAAATAAAAGCAAAATAAATATTTTAATAATAATTTAGGGAAACGGGACGCCATTTTAAAAAACGGGACATTTGGCGTTCCAAGCGACTTTTCTCGAGACAGGGGAGAAGAGGCTGAAAAAAGGGACAATCTTGTTAAAAACGGAACGTCTGGTCACCCTAGCTAGTATTTATATCTAAAAAGCGTTTTAACTAAAGCACCAACATCGCTTTATACTTATGTTTGTGCTTCAGTAGTGGTGTACGAACTTGGTCCGTTGTTGCTCACGCTCCGTTGTCTAGTCAATCACATGCAAGAGAGGGGAAAATATTTCAGACAAGAAAGAAAACAAAACGAACGTGATCACGTGAATGTACTGTACAATACGTAGCATCACGAGGTGGTTCTACCTGTCTGCCTCCCTGTCTGTTTGCCACTACTCTTCTGCTTTGGCATTTGTACAACCGGCTTGGTTGCTACTCTCACCTCTGGTTCTCCGGGTTCAGCCCCCCAACTTAATGGCACACACGGTCATGGACAACGTTGCCTTTCAGATGGTATAATTCACGCACTCTTTAATTTGCGCCCAACATTTACTAGGCATCAGTTTAACGTACTCTTTTAACTAAAGCCATAAAATGTAGGCTATATGTTCATAATTGTTTCCTTTTTACTTTTCCTTTGACGGTAATTTGATTTACTTCTTGTTTGACCGAAACTAAACGCAGTTATATTTATTTTTTCATAAGAAGTTTTTTCATTCCATTCTTCTGACTATTGTTTCACTCAAAAATATTCCCCGTGCCACCGGCGTGGCTCAGGCGGTAACGCGTTTACCTGCTGATCTGGAGTTTCGCTCGGGCTTGGATTCGTTTCCCGCTTGGGCTGATTACCTGATTGGGTCTTTTTCCTCTGAGATTTTCCTCAAATGTAACGCGAATGTCAGGTAATCCCATGGGAAATTCTCGGCCTCATCTAGTCAAATACCATCTTCCTATCATCGATTACATCGAAGCTAAATAATCTAGTAGTTGATACAGCGTCGTTACAAACCGAATTAAAACAAATACACCCCCAACATCGCAATGTAATAGACTGGTATACACTTTCTCAGACACATTATGCAGTTACCTAAAAAAATACTTTAAGAAGGGATGTGGTAAGTGAATTAACCACAGTCATTTTCTATAATATGCAATCTGTACAGGGACATCATTTTATTTTTACTAACATTTCTAATATTAACCTGGCTATACCTTTCGATCAACGGTTGAGAACGGAAACACCGTTTGCTACCTCCTTCCATGACTGGATTTCGATGATACTGGCGTAATATACAAACTAATCACTTTACTAAGTATAGGAGGGAAGAAAAGTAGTTCATCCATTTACGTAAAGTATAAAATATCACGCTTTTGAGTTTGATAATTTTCATTGGGTTTTTGTTTAATCGAAATACAGTACAGTATTAACAATAAGTGTTTTTACTCACGAATTGAGCTGTCCATGCGAACATATTCATTATGCAGTGTATATTATACTATCTATATCACATTAGCGTACAATATAGAGAATGAAGTTAAATTGAAAAATAATCATAATATGGATATTTAAATCCTTTTTTGAAAATGGTGGCCGTTCATTTCGATACAAGCTTCAGTTGTAATGTGCATATTATCACACTATAGACTATTGTACCTAATTCCAATTACCAGTTTCGTCCTTCGTACTAGTAACATGGGTTCATGTTGAAGTAATTCTGTACCTACTCTATAAAAGAGTACCTTACGTACTGTAAATTCAATCTTCACTTCTGCCCGATCCGAAAAGATAAAATTACTCAGACATGCTATCTACTGTCTGTCCAAGTGGTTATGTCGCAGGGTCGTAGAAAAGGGGGAAATCACATGGCAGTTAATTACTTAACGAGGCCGTTTTATTTAAGTTATTTTAAATAGTTGTATAATATTATGTAAACGTCCAATTCCTAACAGAAATTAATGTCCTCGGAAAAGAGCTAAGACAGCCCAGCCACTAGCCTTTACAGAGGAGCGAGCAGAAGGGGTGGGGGAAACCGGGATGCGACGTAGACAAATGGACGACAGTACCTGTGCGAAAATGATTCAATATTGAAAGCTTTTTCGTCACTGGAAAACACAAACATATTTCTGGAACGTACTGTTTACTATGACCGTAAGACTACTATGACTGTATAATATATGCGGTCTTGCTTCTGTGTGGAGAACGGTTGAATTTCATTAGTAGAAGGGGAGAGAGTGAAGTACATTCAAAAACTCAAGTACAATAAAAATTGAAGTAAAAATAAAATGATTTCCCTGTATTAGTATATGATGTAATACCACAGATATAATAATTTTCGTAATCTGTTTGTACAAAAATATAGTAGTATAAATCTTACGTAAGTAATAAGTGAATAAGTGCGATTCGTAGGAAATTGGTCGTGATTCAGTTTCCATACTACAGTAAGTAACAGCTACACGGGTTTTTATTACTATTTGAATTAACAAGATTATTGCGTACCGTACCTCTCGCTATCTTGTGAATGCGGGCGTGGCATGCGCAGTGGCTCATTTCGGGGACTTTGATTATTCCGTCGGTCCGATTTTTTTTGCCACTACTGTACATAAATGAAATCATTTAATATGGTCCCGAATGAGGAAATGAATTTTTATTTTCTAGGTTGTAGACGAAAAGCATTCATTATAATCCCAAAAGTAAAACGTTGCATTTCACGTGTATGGCTCAAGTGCTAGCGCGCTGGTCTTCCATCTTACATCCAGACGGTCCGGGTTCGATCCCCGGCCAGGTCGTGAAGGAACTTATAATGGACAAAGCAGACGTTGCAAAGGATTTTTCTCGGGGTACTCCTATTTTCCTCTATCATTACAGCAACACACTCTACCTCCCCCTCATTTCATACATCATTTGCAATAGTAAAAATTGGCTGGGGATAGTGGGGTTTTCGATGCGGATATATAGGAAGGGCTTGGGGCGCTGGGTCCCTATGACGTATCAGGCTATCGTATGGGTCCATTCCTCGTAAAACCAGCCACCCAGCCAAGGCGTTACATTGGCTACAGGCCTAGGCTATACAGACACAGCAATGGTCCGTGTGCGAGACGAGGTAGGAACGCTGTCTTTCTACGGAGTACTGTGGGCATTGGTAAATATAAGGACTGTACAATGTTTTTTTTATGGCGGGCGGACCGAAACATAAATAATTAACGTAGATACTTTTAAATAATATATTGTAGTATATGAAAAATATATAACAAAACAAATTCGTGATTAAGTATAATATATACGTGATACATTTGAAACATAAAACAAACTTCTGTAGGAAAAACTCTCTAAATGTATCTAGATACAGGGCTTTCATTTCAAATATCCCACTCTAAGTAACTAGTTATTTAAATTGAATTCAATTTAAACAAAAAAAAAACACGTAAATTTAGATATTGAAGGGGAAGTCTTAAACCAGTCTTAATTGCAATTTAGATTTCACCTCCCACCCCAGCCACCCTCACTTTGAAATTTCAAACGGCACCCCTATATTTTTATACTTAAACTAGCAGTACCCGTGCGCTCCGCTACACCTGTTAGAAATAAATATAAAGTAATTACATAATTAAAATAGGACGTTTGATCCAGGGAACATTCGTATTTGATAGAAGGATAAATCGTTTAATATGTTACTTAAGTTAAATTTAATTAAATAATTAAAATGCGGTCATTTTGGTCCAGAGAGCAATCATTTGGTGCAGTGACAATTCCTTTAACTTGTTTCGTAATTGTTATTACATGCAACCATAGTTTAATGAAGATTGCCATATCATTTAGTTTTAATGTGTATACTTTATATTACTTGCTATATGTTTCAGAAGTTACTGTAATAATAGAATTATGTCCATCTCGAGAAACTACACTTTCCAATGGTGAAATAATAATTAAATAATTAATTAGCTTCCAATATTACTTCATACAAACACAGAAACATTCTATTAGGCTATGTTTAATAGCTTTCGATTGTTGTTGTCCAAGGCCCCTTATAGACGAAGTCATTTGTTTTTATTTCAGTACAGCGCCTTAGATGGCGTTGTTATTGTAATTTTAAAACTAATTTATCTCATTAAATATCAGCCCTATCAAAATTTTGTATAGAATACAACTTATCGGAAATTAATTTTAAAGAAACTTTTGTTATGCAATTTTTTCATGAAAATCAATAATAAGCTAGATATTTCGATTTATCCAATTCAGGCCCCCTTATAACCCCCCTTTTAAATAAAGTATTTTGAATGTCATATAGCCTAAAATCTAAGTTACAACGAACTTAATTTATATTCCAATTTTCATATAAATCGGTTCAGCCATTATCGCGTGAAAAGGTAACAAACATCCAGACAGACAGACATACAAACAAAAATTTCAAAAAAAGCGATTTTCGGTGTCAGGATGGTTAATTATACATGTTAACACCAATTATTTTTGGAAAATCGAAAATTACCAGAAAAGTTTCGGCTACAGATTTATTATTAGTATAGATAGATATGAACGAGCATTCAATTGTTTATACACCTCATTCATTTGTTTTCGCATCTTTTCTATCGTCGCCTGGCAACCTGGATTATTGTTATTGTTGGTTAGAGCTGAAGAGAATAAAGCTACAAAAACTTATTCAGCATTTCATGTGATAGTTGTGTTTGTGTATTAAATTATTTTAAAATGGTGTACACTCTTCAAGAGAAAACATAAATCATCCTTATTGATTAAATTGAGGAAATTACACAAAATAAGCTGTGTTTTCATCCTACAGTTAACTGATAATAACAAAGCTTCTTCTAATCACTACAGAATGCCTCGTATTTAGATGAATTTTGTTTTATCCCATGCACTGTTCTGATCGAAATGTCAAATTCTTGAGCGATGGCTCTGATTCATTCACCTTTTTTAAAACGTTCCAATATTTGTAACTTCTGCTTCAACATAAGCATACATTTTTTGTTCCCTGCCTTGCTGCCAACGTGTACGAGTATCTGCACACTACTGCACTGGTTCAACTGGTTAGCCCTGTGCAGCACGGGACAGGATGCGTTGACTTACCTTGTATCGTGAAGCATATGAGAGTGAGCGTCTATTTGTGGAGCTGCAATGTAGGTATAGTGCTTCGCTCGCTTTATTCGAGTGCATATTAAATAATTTCATTTATGTGCTGTATGACTCTTTAATAATAATTCAGAAAAATAAACAATAAATAATAATGTTAATGACACAATGATAAAGGAATTAACTTCTTCAGAAACGCATAAAACGTTTGATATAAGAGGACGTATTATTTTTGTGACATTCATTTTTAGAAATAACGTAAAGAGTTACTTACCTGTTTTACATAACCTCAGCTGCCCACGTTTACTTGGAATCAATACAGCTAGTTTGTTCTTTTGGTATTTTCACGGCCTTTCTCTCTAACACAAAAATGTGGTCATCAAGAACGAAACTTGAATCACGCACAGTTCTGTAAACTAAATTATAGGAAATATGAGGAGGCGGTCTGGAGTTTGGCATCTGACAGAATCTATAAAATTTATACAAGGTGAACTATAAGTAATGTCATTAATTTCAGGGAGTTATTCTTTGAGATATTTCAAACAAAAAAGTTTAATACCATTTTTCTCGTTTTTGCTTTCTTTTCGAGATAAAAATTGTTTTATATTAAACATTTCATAAAATTTTTGCGAAAGCCATTGATTGAATTCCCAATATGCTCAGTCAATTTAAGAGAGGAGTGTATTATGATAGTAAATGACTGAAAGAAAATAAAAATGGTAATAAAATGATAATAAAAATCTAGCGTTGTAAAATTCCTTTGCAGGACGAAAAGTTATATTTGTTGGGATCAAATTTCTGCACATTTAAAGAACAAAACTAAAATTCTTTCAATAATTTATTATCATAATACACTTATCTCTTAAACTTACTGAACATATTGTGAATTCAATCAATGACTTTCCAAAAACATGCTATAAAATGTTTAATCTAAAACAATTTTTACCTCGAAAAGGAAGCAAAAACGAGCAAAATTGTATTAAACTTTTTTATTTGAAATGTCATAAAGAATACTTCCTAAAAATGACGTTACTTACTATTCACTCTGTATACGACAGTGTTTGTGGGGTTGAATACAAAGATAATGCTTTCCCCGCCAACGTCATTAATCGTCACACAGTCAATCTCTTTAAATGAACCTTATTGTACGGTAATTATTATCGTCATTGTCCTTGCAATCAACCAATAGGCTGTAATTGAGGGTGAATAATGTCATTCTAAACAATGCAAACATATTTCTTGCCCTATCTGCTGAAGGTTAGGATTTCATTTCTGAAGGTCAATTATCTTAAATTCAACTGGGATAAAATTTACCAACTAAGATATTGATACTGATACTATTTGAGATAACTACGACCCAATATTGCGACCTTGTAGATATTTTGTGCTAACTCTCTAGCTAGGCGCATTCCGAACCCATACCAGCTGATTATACTAAAGTTCGCTGTGTACAGTACGATTATTTAGACCTGACAGTCGCCGGCGATGTGCGCCTAGGTCAGGTGAGTCCATTTAGTTACGCCAAGGAGTATTCGAGTTAGTCAGTCGCCTGCATTCAGAGCGATCGGATGTCACACGCACTGTAGAGCGGTATGTTTCAAATACAGTTAAGCTGTTCTGCATTTCTTTACTGACCGCTCGCCCTTATCTTTACTCCGGTCCCCACTTGTGGAGTAACGGTCAGCGCTTCTGGCCGCGAAACCAGGTGGCCCGGGTTCGAATCCCGGTCGGGGCAAGTTACCTGGTTGAGGTTTTTTCCGGGGTTATCCTTCAACCCAATACGAGCAAATGCTGGGTAACTTTCGGTGCTGGACCCCGGACTCATTTCACCGGTATTATCACCTTCATTTCATTCAGACGCTAAATAACCTAGATGTTGATAAAGCTTCGTAAAATAACCCAATAAAATAAAATAAAATCTTTACTCCGGAGCTCTCCCCACTACTCCTGTCACTTCCCCTCTTTCGCATCGGCGAACTGTCAGGACTAAATAATCGGTCTGTACCTAGATTTGGAAGTAGGCAAACCCTTTCGTACCTAGACCAGCTTCCCTCTCGCGTCGGCAGCCGACGATTGGGGAATCCTATTAGAGGTCTGCACGGGCTCGGGTCAAGTCTGCGGGCCGGGCTCGGGTTGAAATTCACTTAGCTTGTTGGGTTCGGACCTTAAAGAAAGTAATTTTTTCACGAATTATATTGAGTAAAAAATAATACGAAGACTTTAATGCATACATGATTAGATGTCCATCTGGTACCTATCCATAACAGTAGACTATCGGTATCATAAGTTATTGTTTAGTTCTACTTCGTATTTCTTAACGGCATTTGTCTCGCCTGTATTCTGTCTTAGACACAGAGCGTTGTTTATTTGTTTTACCTGGGAGACTGGGAGATTACTCTTTTTCATGCTCCTACTGGAGTGATCTCTCTCGCAGCTGTTCCTGGCCCCTGTGGTCCCTGGCCTGGGCTTTATCTGCTAGCCTTCGAGTTTCTGTTCGGACTCGGGTTGATAATTATAAACTAATCCCGGGGTTTCGGGTCGGGTTCGGGCCTGGTTCAGCTCGGACCGTGCCGGGCCTAAGAATTTCGGCCCGTGCAGACCTCTAAATCGTAGGAATGAAGCTCGAAAGAAATTATGTTCATGCCTAACATGCGGAAACGGGGAAAACTACCCGAATTGCGACCTTCTCTTCTAAAAATGTCACTTACGGATTTCATAATTCAAAATCCCAGACTACACTGGGACTCGAACATAGCTTCATTTCTTATTCTGTCTGTCTACGTCACACGTTCTCCATATCCACATTTCAAATGCTTCTAGTCGTTTCTCTTCACTTCGTCGTAATGTCCATGTTTCTGCTCCATACAATGCCACACTCCACATGAAGCACTTCACTATAGTCTCTTTCTTAGCTCTTTCTGCAGAGGTCCGCAGAAGATGCTCCTTTTTCTATTAAAAGCTTTCTTTGCCATTGCTATCCTCCTTTTGACTTTCTGGCAGCAGCTCATGTTACTGCTTATAGCACACCCCAAGTATTTGAAGCTGTCCACTTGCTCTACTGCCTCATTTCGAATTCGCACGTTTACCTTCTTTACTTTTCTTTCGACAATCATGATCTTCGTCTTATTTGTATTTATCTTCATCCCATACTGCTCACAGCTGTCATTTAGCGCCACTAGCATATCCCTTAGTATCGCCTCTTCTTCTGCTAACAACGCCATAACATCAGCAAATCTTATGCACTTTATTCTATCACCTGTAAAAATATTTGCACTAATTTCCTTAATATCATGTATAATGCACTCATGTTCAGCACCAAACCACTCAGTACAGTGCTGTGCATGTCAGTGCCTAATTTCGAACAATACTGTGTGTTAATTAGGGCAATGAAGAGGAGGGCCCTCTTGTCCAGTTCATCACTATAAGAAGCACTATCGCTTCTAAAATTTTAATTGCCACTCAATTAAGAAGAAAGTTTAGTATGAATGTTCTAGCAACGATCATTATTAGTTTTTATTGCATCGGTTACTGAGTCTGCCATCACCTTATGTGTGTAAGATGGTTATGAAAGCTTTTGTTTAGGTGGTTATTTAACGACGCTGCACCAAATACTAGGTTACTGAGCGTCGATGGGATTGGTGATAGCGAGATGGTATTTGGCGATATGAGGCCGAGGATTCGCCATAGATTACCTGGTATTCGCCTTACGGTTGGGAAAACCTCGAAAAAAACCCAACCAGGTAATCAGTCCAAGTGGGAATCGAACATGAACATGTACAGTTTCTACTAAACATTAAGGACACCCCCGTCAAAATAGATGTTTCACTCATTGCCTTATACTTATGTGAAACCCTCTGATTTTTGTACAGGAACCAAATTTCTGTGAAAAAAAGAATAAAGTATGCAATTATTATTTTTTGTTAAACAATTTATGACTTTTCTGTTATAAAAACTTATTGTAAAATTGCATTTTTTGTAGGAAACAATTAATTACTCCAGAATGGATGTATTTGGACCAATGAATTTTGGGATAGAGTTAGATATTACCTCAAGCCATTCTTCCACATCTCAATAATCTGTCAGTTTTCGCTCACATTTGACCCATTTTCATTTTTTTCAAGAAAGAAATCTGACCTTTCCACACTTGTAACAAACTCCACAACTGTTTACTAAAAATGGAGGAAATAAGATGATTGACCAGTGATACCAACTCCCAATGTTATGATGTGAGTGGCAGATCAATTTATTGCGAATTTCAAACTCAAGAGAATTTTAGAAAATGGAAATTTATCCTAAATGAAGGAAAGACGATTACAATGCGTGAATGAAATGTCATAAATTTTTTAACATAAGAAGCATTTCAGATACGTCTAACTCTATCCCAAAATTCATATGGCATTTCGCTTTACAACTGGGATGTTACAGGCTTACTATTTGGAGCGAGGGGTTGTTTACCAAAATTTACATGTAATATCCTTAAATCCTTTCAAATTCCCTTCTGTGAGGCTCAGAAGATTGTGATGGAAATTCTGAAGGCCTCTCTTCCAATTCTACACTATCATTTATATGTTAACACATAAATTTTTGTCTTAATATACAAATCGAATAATTATTTTACTCGTTTCATTTCCCTTTATATTTTTATGTTTGTTAATTCCGGATCCCAGTGGTCACCCTCACTTGAGGACGGATGATTTTAAATAAATCTTAGTAGTGGAATAATAAATTTTTCTCCTACAAATAATGTAATTTTTCATTAAGTTTTATAGCTCGCGCAAGAAACGATTACCGAAAACCAATGGTGGCGTTGCTGTCTGTTTTGACGTGTGTATGTAGGCACGCCGAGGGGGGAGAGGTGTGAGCCGATGGAAGTACTGTCTCTTCCAAGAAGATGAACAAATGAGGACATCGCTGTGCAAATAAAGAACGTACCAAGAGAAAAATTCGAAGCTAATTAAACGCGTAACATGTTTACGAATGATACCGTGCGATACAAGACACGTATTCACATGCAGTGGAACAAACTAAAGTCGTAATGTAACTATCACAACGCAAGACTGATTCTATCGATGTCATTTCTCTTCCGACTGTACTCTTGAATATCATTCAAATTATCTCGTGACCTTTCCTCTCGCCCGCTCATCCTTATCGCAGTGTTTGATTCGCATTCCTTCCGTCGGTAATCCGTTCTTGCAAGACCTATAATAACAAAAAAAAAAATGTTATTTAATCCATAGTTTGAAAGATAGAGAGATTGGATTTGTAGTAAAAACTCCATTTTTCACAGGGATTTTGTCCCTATATGAAGATCAGGGGGGTTTCACATAAGTACAGTATAAAGTCAGGAGGGAAACATCACTTTTGAGAGTGTGTCCTTAAACTTTTGGTAGAAGCTGTATTATTGCATAATTAGATTAGATATTCCTTGTAGAAATGAGAACCACAGAATTTCCGTTACTTCAATACGGTACTGGGACTCCGGTATCTTTAGTCTAAAGTTGTATATAAAATATTATTTTAAAATATTTGCATTGGGAAATAAAAACACAGACAATTTATTCTCATGCAAATTATTCTTGGGCGCCATCCGAATATTGTTGATACAGTCTGAACAACTCGTAATAACCATCTCCATATACGATACAATTCAACCGCAGCTGCAGATGTTTGTACGAAACTCAATATACGTATATTGTAAAATTTACTGTATGGTAATGTTTCATTAAAACAACAGGAGAACAGAAATCAAACATTACAAATCATAACATAAAACACATATATAATATACACATATTTTATACATGCATTTCTATCTAACGTTTAGTTATTTCCTTATGAAAACAATTTTATGCAAACAAACGACACTGACCTGCCTCATTCATGGTCGCTCTGTTTCTTATAGGTAAGATAAAGCCTCTGTGGTGGCTGAATGGTCAGACATTCAGCCTGTCAATCAGACGGTCCGGGTTCGATCATGCTTGGAATTTTTCATTGAAAAAATGCATAGTGACATTTATGGCGGACAAGGGTTTTTCTCGAGGTTCTTCCGTTTCCCCAAATTAGGCATCTATATCATTTCGTCAACATTTCTCCATTTCATATCCAGTGGCAGCTCGTGATAAAATATTATGTGTGTTCACAATTTTTGTGTTCCAAAATCGAAGAGAATTTGAAATCGTACGTTTTTAGCCTAATATGAAATGTCATGATTCCAATGTTTCGCTGTCGAAAAAACCGTATATAAATTCAAAACAACATATAATAATAATAATAATAATAATAATAATAATAATAATAATGAAACCTAGTCTTTTTGGGCCGTATTCATAGACATTTTTAGCGCGGGCTTTCGGTGGATTATCAGCGTTTTTCGTATTCATAAACCAGTGTTAGCAATAGGATATGATATGAATTCTGTACTAGTAACCAGTGGATAGCCGGGGCTAGCTTAGTACGCTCGTAGCGCGTGCTGCGAAATGTCTATGAATACCATCCTTTATTTCCAATTTTTCCTGGTAAGCCAATTTACCCAGTTCGTTACTCTTCAAAATTAGCCTACTTGAACAGAGTTCATTGTTTACGTTTGTTAAAAATTAATACATAACACAATTTACAAAAGCGTGTGTTCAGTAATATATATTACATAAGAAGTTTATGCAAGATGCGGGAAGTTTAAAATACTCGATCCTGATATTATACATCCCCACTACGCCAATACGGTATTAAATAATAAAAGTACTCGTGCATTAATGGAAACAAGGTGTTCACGTGCTCTTGTGCTCTTATTGACACACCGCCACTGTTCATATCATTCCATAGCATTCCCCGAACGCCGGCTGACGAGACACGGATGGGGCTGACATAGGGACGAGTGGGGTTGCCTGCTCGAAACCTTAGTTTAGCCAGCCCGTATGGGTTTTGGAATGCTCCTAGCTTTGAGGTTTTTTTTTTCACTAATTTAGGCACTGCAGCCTGAGGCTTATTGTGCCTAGACCCACAACTCTACTGAACACACACACACACACACACACACTCTGCAGGACTCCCCCGCTTACTGGATCAGGGTACCTGGGGGCCACTGCGAGACACCACACACACTGCGACAATGGACAGACAACCAGTCCCCGTGAAGAGGTCCGAAATAAATCCCCCTGACTTCACGACCGGGAATCGAACCCGAGCCACCTTGATCAGGAGTCCAGCACGCTACTTTAAGACCAAGGAGGCGGACAGCTTTCAGGGTTAGCGCAATAGATCTTGAAAGGTCGCAGTGCCCCCCATTCCATTCCAGCCCAAAGCATTATAACAGAGCCTGCAAATAATCTTCGTTACAGATTTAGAACTATTAAATGTATGATTGTTCTTTGTATGCACAGAAACGAGATAAATGTATTAAGAGATAAATATAAAATTAGTACATACGACTGATAATAAGGATCGAATTTATAGCCGTCACTTATAAAATGAGGAAACACTTAAGTAATTTCCTCAGCACTTATTTTAGATCGTATTGCAGAGACGCTACTCTTTCATATGCACTGAGCATTCCCTTGACATCCAAAGAAATATGCCAACATGGCTAGATGTGAGCGCTTTCGTACATTCAATTGTTTTCCAGCGTTTTCTAATTGTTAAATCGGGATTATTTTCGTACACAAATACCGAAGTAAATATTATTATAGTTATAAAAATTATACAAAATGTCGAGAAAGGATTTTACAGAAGAAGAAAAAAAAGTGAGCTAAGAGAACTAGTTATGAAATATAAATAACAAATATACATCTGCACAAACCAACTCCAAAATAATAACAACCAGAATAGCTTTATGTGTTGCCAAAAATAGGTTATTATTACATTATCATCTGTTATTGGTGTATTATTACACAAACCTACCTAAAATGATGCTGTAGCATAAAATCTCAAAGCAACCAGTTTTTTCATCAGTGGTGAAATTGGTAAGTCTCATGGTTGTGTGAATTTCAATGAGAGACGCCGGAATATCCACAACAGTGTTCTTGTTGAAACGTATCCCTTCTTAATTGTTAGTCATTGTGTATCTCTAAAGGGTTTTCCATATCTCTGATATACCTTTTGTTTTGCCGAAACACATTTTCATTAATTTCATTCACAGTGTGTTTTGCCCAAGGGCGTCTTTCACTGCAAACCCAGCATTTTCCAGTCTTTCCTATTTTCTGCCTTCCGTTTTGTCTCTTCATTCATTTTCATTATAGAACTCAATAAGTTCAATAAAATCATAATCATCATCCATTGTATACTGAATCAGCTGATTGCAATGCATATGAGGAAACACTTGAGTAAGCTGACAAGCTACCTTATTTGAATGAGTGTTCACTTCAGTGGGATTTATGAATTGGAAATGATTATAAGCAACTGCTTAAGTGTTTCCTTAAAATAAGTGTTGTATGAATTCGGCCCTAAGTCTAAAATAAGCGGAAATTAAAACACTCTTTAGATAAATCGAATGGGAAATTCAATAGCCCTGTTAGGAATGTATACAAGAAGAAAAATGAATTATATCGAGGGCACCATACCAGAAGAGCGTATCAACAAATGCAGCGTCACTGAAATATTTTAATGGAACCTATTGAAGTTTGAAAACAATCGTTTGGGAATTACAATGGGCATGAGAAAAAATCAAAGAAAGTAGGCCTACCCTGTTAAGTAGAGAAGGATATGAAAAATTAATCATTCTATATTTAAATTACGCTAATGTAAACTTGCAGTTTTGTTGATGCGCTCTTCTGGCATAATGCTCTCGATATGTAATTTATAGATTTTATAATTTATTATGTACAGCTTCCAAAAGAAAAAGTGGCCGCTCTCGTGAACAGCGAATATTTTCTAAGTTCACTTCGGATAACGGTGATGTTACATGATGCTCGCGCTTATAGAAGCAGTTTCGGAACTAAGATGTTTACTCAGGAGTCATTCATATCTGCGTCTCGTAGAGCAGCGGTAATGTGTTCGCTTAATTTCGCTTAATGCTTCGTAGGTTGTGAGTGCGAGCCTTGTGCAAGTCATTATCTTATTTTGTTATCGTTCTTTAGCGATATAAATAATATTCAAGTTATCGTTTATATTCTGTTATCGTTCTTCAGTGTCATAAATAATATTCAAGTTGTTATTTATATTCTGCTATCGTTCTTTAGCGATATAAATAATATTCAAGTTGCCATTTATATCCTGTTATTGTTGTTTAGCATTATAAATAATATTCAAGGTATCATTTTATTTTGTTATCGTTCTTTAGCGATATAAATAATATTCAAGTTATCATTTGTATTCTGTTATCGTTCTTTAGTGATATAAATAATATGCAAATTATAATTTTATTTTGTTATTGTTCTTTAGTGATATAAATAATATTCAAGTTATCATTTATATTCTGTTATCGTTCTTTAACGATATAAATAACATTCAAGTTATATTTTATATTCTTTTATCGTTCTTTAGTGATATAAATAATATTAAAGTTATCATTTATATTCTGTTATCGTTCTTTAGCGATATAAGTAATATAAATTTGATGTTGGATTTGAAACAATACAATTGCATAATACATAATTCATTTGGTCGTAAATAAGACATGTCATAAATGATGGCCTCCCTGGTTATGGAATTGGCATGACAGAGTGTCAACTCAGAGACATCACAGGACAATCTCAAGACAACGGACAAACATCCAGTCCCGTGTACGGATGGTAAATCTCTTCCATTTCTGACGCGGGAATCGCTTGGTTGGGAAGTGCACACGCTATCCATATAATAACAGTTTAATACTCAATTTTCACTGTTATTCTGAACTTTTTTATTTGTATGAACTCTCTTTTATATTTCCAGATTTGCATGCTTGCATTAGTGTGAATTGTTTCAATGTTAACATATCATTCTTCTGCAATTATACATTTTGTTACATTTACTAATCAGTATCGAGAAATTTGAACATGAAAATTGACCATACAATAACCTCATTTGGCACATAGCAGGACTTCATTGTCCCAAATAGATGAGCTGAATTCAGATGAAAATAAAATATACAAGTAAATAGTGCAGACATTTGAAAGTGGAACTGATATTAAAAAGCTTGAACTGGTGTTGTCATCTACGAGAAGGTAATAGGAATTCAAAGAATAAAATTTCCTAGAATGCCACACTGGAAATCACCGTACTTTGCTTCGTTTAAGTGTTAGACGAAGCAAGATACGGTGATTTCCAGTGTGGCATTCTAGGAAATTTGTGAGCAAAAGTACGCGTCTCTGTTGTGTGTGTTGTAAAAGGTGAAATAACTTCAAATGTTATATAGAGAATCATTTCAAGACGAAGAATATTCTGGTCCCGTAGAAACAATTCAAAAACCAGAGTTGATTGGAAAAGTGCAGGCAATAATCAACGACGACAAATGTGTAACGCTCCCAAAGATTTTAGATCGTCTGTGCTTTAATGAAGAAACCGTTCGAAAAATAACTCAGGTTTGAAGAAAACATTCATTAACAGGTCATCAACAACAATTCTGACTTGGACACCGCAGGGAGCTCACTAAGGTAGCTGGAAACAAACCCAGTTTCTGAATTACATTATTGCTGATAACGAGACGTGTTTTTTCTATACGACTCCCTAATAACGTGACAAAGTAAGTAAAATCGAAAATGCTGTAGCGGATTCCTCCTGTGTAGCATCTATGTATTCTTTAATTTCTGTTGACTCATTCTATTTTTTTTTTTCTAAATATTTAATGATAGCACGAAGCTCGATATTTTCCATTTTTGCCAATCTGTTCGGCGCACTAACTTCAAAATTCAACTACATAAAATGTATTCAACAGAAGATTATGATTTTTCGTGCTTGAGCTAATGTAAAATAGCCGCTACCATTGACTGCATTGTTGACACGTTTTCAATGCCATCTTTATGTGTCAGGCCACGAACTCTTCAAACTTTTTATTTTTCATTTGTCTTTTTCTTTTGAGAAAACATGTGATCTTGGAATTAGTGACGTACCTGTTTATAGCAATAACTTAATAGTAATAATACTTCGATTAAAAAAAAATCAAAACCTTACACTATAAAACAAATAAAGAGATGAACACATAAAACACGAAACAGCACTTTGAGCGCCCGACTTAGACAATGTTGAAACTACTTCTGAACTCATTGTAGTTGTGGAGTTTTGACTCGCAGACAAAAGTACCATTCGTTTCATGTGATCGTCACAGTGGTTTGAATTTTGTTATTATAGTAAAGTGGCTCTGAAGTTCTTTCATCTCGTTAAAATAAATTATAAACTTGAAATTTTGGTTACAAAGAAGGGTGAAAACTTTTCTAGGCCTATTATTGTTGTTTAGTCAACTGTTCGAAGACAGGTCTGAACCTCACAAGTGATACCACTTATGAGGCAACTAGGCCAGGAGATAATCGGGTAGGGGTCCAATTCCTTTCCCCTTACTAGGCCTATATACTTTTGTAAAAGTTTAGTACGGTAAAAACTATGTTGTTTATCCCTCTGAATTTTAGGGGGGTAAATATTATCCACCTATCCCCCCCCCCCGTTGTTGCGCCACTGAACAGAATTCCAGACACGGACTTCAAACATTACTTTCAGTTGCTTCATGAACGTTGCATGAAACGTGTGTGTGTGTGTGTAGATGCAGGCGGAAGCTACTTTGAATAAAGAATGATCAGATTGCTCATACATGGAATCGTTACTTTTTTCAGCGTTAGGTCAGTTCTCCTTTTATAGCACTGTGTACAATATCGCAATTCGTTGTAACTCAGAAATCAGCCCAGAGGCCAGATTTGCACAGCTGATTAATACCGTCTGTTCTCCTGAGAAACTTTCTCGAATGGGTTTCTAGCGATGGAAAGTTCCTATTTTTATGGTGGAGCAATAGAAATAGAATTATGTGCTTTCCGTTAGTAGCATAGGGTATTTGTGAAACATTTCAATCCGACTTATTGTCTGCCAACATATCTCTGCCTTCTCTACGACTGTCCGTTTCCAAGCTTGCTTCGGTCTTCCTCTTCTTCGTACGCCTTGTGGGTTCCAGTCAAATCCTAGCTTTTCAGTGGATTCATCTTCCTCCCACAGAATATTGTATGTCTTATCCATTGCCGTTTTGTCGTCTCAGTTCGTTTCACAACTGATTTCTCTCCACTAATTTCCCACAATGCAGAATTAGGCCTACTATCACTTATTACTTCAGGCCATCTTATGTCAAATATTATTTTTAAGCAGCGATCTACAAAGATCTGCAATTTATTAGCAGTATGATTTGGTTAATGTTCAAGTTTCGCACCCGTGAAGCAAAACTGATTTTATATTACTGTAATAGTACATTTTGCAACGAGCCTATAATAGAAGTAATTAAGACGCGAGTATGGTTATGAAACGAGCGCAAGCGAGTTTCATAATTTTCATACGAGCGTCTTAATTACCATTATAGTCAAGTTTCATACGAATTTTTATGCTCGACCATATTTCTAACTTGAAATTATTCATAAGTATTCATGTTATTCTTATCTGACTGAGGAGCGGAACTGACCTTCTGCAATACCTCGTAAATTGTGAGATGTGCGCAGACGCGAATGTATTGATTTTTTCCGAGAAACAAATGTCGACATTGACCTTGATATAATCTAGAGAGTAAAATAAACATTAGATATAACCTTGAAATTGAATTAGACATTGAAAAACGAGATGACAAATTGAATTTATTTGAATATTATTTACAATTAACGCTAGTTATTATAGTAACAGAACTGACTTTATTTCAAATATAGGTGATTTATTGATTTATTGTTGTCTTTCGATTGCATATCCGAGAATAGTCGATACTTGCGCTTTCATATTGCTACAATGGTATTTTCTGATTGGTGGAACACCTGAACTTTAATGAATAGGTGTACTTTAATGAGGTCCATTAAAGGGCTGCTACCAGGTGTGTAATTACTACATTTCGGCATGGTCGAGCATAAAATAAATGAATTTCAATTTCCTTTCATATACACTCAGGGAAAAAAAACCCGGACACTTTAATATTTGCTGGTATTTTGCAAAACATTATCTTCTCATACAATATTATGGTAGCCATCTGTTGTTATGGAGACGTGTATACATTGTTGATTGTTTTTTGTTTTATAAACAAGCCATTACAACCAAATATTCCAATTTTGCTTTCGGAGTCTCAGCTATAACAATTTTGTCTCAACCATTTTGTGCTTCCTTATCGTTATCATTCGTTATTTCTTTATTTTTACATTTTGTGAGTTTAAGTGGGGTTGTAACATTTGTCTTAAAACAAGATGCGACATGAAGATGTGGCTTGAGCTATAGCCCTTTACGATGATGGACGCAGTGTACGTTACAATGCAAATGTTATGAATATGGCTAGAAGCACAACCCATGATGCCATAAAATGGTATAGAGAGACCCTAGAATATACCAGAAGACCAGGTTCGGGTCGTCCAAGAGCTACAAATCCAAATGAAGACAGGTATATGGTGTTGAGAGTTCTTAGGGAGCGCAACCTGCCAGCTACTAGTGTAGCCCAGCAATTTGTTAACATGCATGGACGCACAATTTCGGCCAAAACAGTTAGAAGGAGGTTGAAAGCAAGTGGACTGATATCAAGTAGACCTGCAACTGGTCCCAGACTTCTCAGGATGCATCGAGTTGAACGACTGCATTTTGCATATGATCACAGGGATTGGAAAAATGGACAGTGGAGCTGTGTTCTGTTCACCGATGAGTCCCGTTTCAATCTGTGCTCACCTGATGGACGTGAAAGAGTTTGGAGAAGGAGGGGAGAACGATTTTCACAGTGTTGCATTTCCGAAAATGTGCCGTATGGAGGTGGTGGTGTGATGGTTTGGGCAGGAGTGTGTACGGATGCTCGTACAGAGTTGGTTTTTGTTGAAAATGGAAGACTAATAGCTGATAGGTATATAATGAATGTTTGGCTGATCATGTGCCATTTGGCCAATTTGTAGGTGATAATTTTGTTTTAATGCATGATAATGCACGGCCGCATATTGCCCATGCGGTCGGAGATTATCTCCAAGAAGTGGGAATCCATGTTCTTCCATGGCCAGCAAGGAGTCCAGACATGAACCCAATTGAACACGTGTGGGACATGCTGGGACGGCGTGTTAAGAATAGATGACCGAGACCACAATCGTTACAAGAGTTGAGGCAAGCACTTGGCGAAGAATGGGAACTTATTCCTCAAGAAGACATTGCTAACCAAATTGAGAGCATGCCAAGACATATGGATGCAGTTATTCAAGCCAGAGGGGGTAATACCCGTTACTAAAAAGAGTTTTTAATGTTTAAGGCACCATCAAATGAAAAAACAGTTAGACCAAACGATGCCATAGTTATACGCCCTTTGTAATTTTTTGTAAATTTTCTCATCAGAGATTTTGTTTTTCAAATGTTGTCGTATAAGGTGCTAAATGAAACATTATTTTGTTTAAATGGGTTTTGTTTCATTTTGAAATAATTGGCAACAAAATACAAGCAAATATAGAAGTGTTCGGTTTTTTTTTTGTCCCTGAGTGTATTTATATTTTTATATAATGTATATCATTGTACAACTTTTTTTAATCCGTATTTTAAAGTCTTCTGTGTCTCCTCCGCCTGTAGTCATTATGATACCTACGTATCCTAAGTATGTGAATTCATCAACTGCTTCAGTAATTTCACTATTTACTTATAACCTTATACCAATTACCAACTCTTGAATTTATTCTTACTTCTATTAATTTTTAATCCAAATGTGATTGTTTCGGTATCTAGACAAGATATTTTTCCAGTCATGACTTTAAAACTTTGAGAGAGGAGACATATCGTTTGTATATCTAGATCTCCAGCCTTTTCCATTCAGACCCCATTTGATACCTCTTCTGCCTTGCGTTATTTTCTTCATGACATCATCCAGAACTAAAACATAGATAGTTGGAGATATAATGCATCCTTGTCTGACCCCGCTGTTCACTGTCTGCAGTAACTAAATGATTGTGTTAACTTTCCTTCGTGAATAACCTGGCATTCACATTCTCTGAACATTATTTATATAGTAAATTAAAAATTACAGGACCTTTGTTAACTTATTACATTTGTGAGACGTAGATTACGAGCTGACGAAATGTGTGATGGAATGTTCAAATACCGGTAATTTATTCTTGTACATTTATTACCGTTTTGTCTGTTTACCTTAAACACAAATATTAATAATTATTCAATATGTCAATACAAATATTTGTAAAACTTTTTTTTTACTGTTGACAATTATGTAACATTATACAGGGACATCATTTCATTTTTACTTCAATTCTTATTGTACCTGAGTTTTTGAATGCACTTCACTCCCCACACTCTCTACTAGTAAACTTCCAATCGTCCTCTACAGCTAACCAAGGCCGCGTATACTGAGTTAGTGAGTATAGTACGTTCCAGAAATATGTTCGCGTTTTCCAGTCACGAAAGAGCTTTCAATATTGAATCATATTTTCGCACAGGTACTGTCGTCCGTTGCCTACGTCGCATCCCGATTCTCCCCCACCCCGCTTCTGCTCCCACTCTATAAAGGCTAGTGGCTGGGCTGTCTTAGCTCTTTTCTGAAAACATAAATTTATGTTAGGAATTGGACGTCTACGTAATATTATACGACTGTTTAAAATAACTTAAATAAAAGGGTCTCGTTAAGTAATTAACTGTCACGTGATTTCCCCCCTTTCTACGACCCTGCGACAAAACCATTTGGACAGATAGTAAATAGCATGTCTAGAAATTTTATCTTTTCGGATCGGGCAGAATTGAAGATTGAATTTACAGTACGTAAGACACTCTTTTATACAGTAGGTACAGAATTATTTCACATGAGTTACTAGTACGAAGGACGAAACTGCTAATTGGAATTAGGTACAATAGTCTATAGTGCGATAATATGCAGAAAAGAACTGAAGCCTGTATTGAAATGAACGGCCACCATTTTCAAAAATGTGTTTAAATATCCACATTATGATTATTTTTCAATGTAACTTCATTCTCTAAATTGTACGCTAATGTGCTGTAGACTGTATAATATACACTGCATAATGAATACGTCCGAATGGATAGCTCAGTTCGTGTGTAAAAACACTTATTATTAATACAGTACTGTATTTTGATTAAACAAAAACCTAATGAAAATTATCAAACCCAAAATCGCGATGTTTCCTAGTTTACGTAAATGGATGAACTACTTTTCTTCTCTCCTATACCTAGTAAAGTGATGTGTTTGTATTTTACGCTAGTATCATCGAACTCCAGTCGTGGAAGGGGGTAGCAAACGGTGTTTCCGGTTCTCAGAACTTAATCCAAAGGTATAGCCAGGTTAATATTAGAAATATTAGTAAAAATAAAATGATGTCCCTGTATAATGACTGCTAGCAATTATTTCAATTTTCTATATTTTCAATAGTTCCTCCTCTGTTTCAGAATAATATATTGTAGAAGTCGTAGAAGATCGTTGTCTATAGTATCTATAATTATTATCGCTTAGTCCTTCGTTTTGTTACGAATATCAATTTGGTAAAGAAGCTTTGTGTCATAATAATTCTGAGTATTTTGTCTCTTTTCAGTATTTGTCGTAGGCCTATTCTAGCAGGAATACAAAGTACACTATACAAACGCTCTGTAGACTTACAAGAACATAGTTTGTTATACATGTGCTCATTCAGAGCAGGTACAGTTAATAAATTATGAGAAGGGAAAATTAATGTTTCCGGAAAACGGGTACATGTTGTGAGAATTTGTGACTGTACATGATGTTATTGACCCAGGGTAGTTGAAAAGCTGGAGCCCTCATGAGCATTCAGACAAGCCCTCGACGGCCAAATATGCTCCCCGAAGGCATGGAGAGCCAACTAACTACCGGACCAATTTAATGAGATGGGAGATTATAAGAGAAACAAGTCAGGTTGCAAGGCCTACTAATGAAGTCTCGTTTACTTAGAGAAGAAACGTATAATGCCCGGCCCGCGGGCCACGTTCGACCCGCTGACACTTTTTGTACGGTCTTCGAGCAATTTCCAGACGTTTCCCTTGCCATTGCTCCATATTGTAGATTTACTAGTCTCTGTATATATCGCAAATATGCACGAGATAGTCGGCCTGGTTGGCGGAATTGGTATAGCGCTGGCCTTCTATGCCCGAGGTTGCGAGTTCGATCCCGGGCCAGGTTGATGGCATTTAAGTATGATTAAATGCGACAGGCTCATGTCATGGCATGTAAAAGAACTCCTGCGGGACAAAATTCCGGCACAACGGCGACGCTGATATAACCTCGGCAGTTGCGAGCGTCGTTAAATAAAACGTAACATTATTTTTTCACGAGATATTAGAAGCCAATGAATCTAATTTATTGCCCTAGTAGTGATTCAGTACGAATCGAAATAGGAAATTGCACAGAATTTTTCTTAAAAAACCTCGAAAACCTGTATAGTGATCGAAACGAATTTGGAAGAATACAGAATAGGCCTACTGTACTAGTACTACAGTGTAGTATATACAGTCACGAAGCTTGAGTTGTGAGGGTGCTAGGAACAATAGACTGTGCAGGTACTATTTCGCATTGTCTGTAATGAGGCGATATTAGCGATCTCGGTAGTTGCGAACGTCGTTAAATAAAACATTATTTTTTCACGAGATATTATAAGCCAATGAATCTAATTTATTGCCCTAGTGGTGATTCAGTACGAATCGAAATAGGAAATTGTACAGAATTTTTCTTAGAAAACCTCTAAAACCTGTATAGTCATCGAGACGAATTGGAAGAATACAGAATAGGCTTACTGTACTAGTATCACAGTCTAGTATATAGAGTCACGAAACTTGAGTTGTGAGGATGCTAGGTACAATAGACTGTGCAAGTACTATTTCGCATTGTCTGTAATGAGGCGATATTAGCGATCCTAGTGGTGAGTAACTATCTATGGATGCATATTTACTACGTATTGAGCTTCGTGACTGTATATACTAGACTGTGCTAGTACTATGTCTCGGAAGGAGGTATTTATGAATTATAATACATAAAAATACCATTGGTAATGCAAAGATGGAAAAAATAATAACAAACCGAAAAGTTAGACAAGGATGTAGTCTGTCGCCATCTCTCTTCATTATATTAAATTTATTAGGTCGTGTACCCTACACAAACAGCGCATAAGAACCAGCCATGATGTTATGTAAAACTCATGATCATTGATTCGAAAATATTCAGCGTTCGTAATCTGTATAATATCCTATGTACTGCATATCATCTCACAATCAAATGGAGACACAACATCGTTCTGACTTTACATTACCTGAGATCCTTCATATATCTGCATGGAATAATCTGGGAAAGGCAGAAAATTTGCTTCAGTAACATTTTCAAAGTAATGCTTTCTACTTTCCATCTTGCATTGCAGTATTAAGAATATGCGCATTTGATTAACAGAATCCATATACTATTGGACTCCGATTATCCGTCACCCTATTAACCGATTGGTGGATTATCCGTCTGTCTTCCGCTTTTTTTTTTCTGCACGGACATTATACAGGGACATTATACAGGGATATCACTTTATTTTTACCAACATTTTTAACATTAACCTGGCTATACTCGGAAACACTGTTATCCCCCTTCCATTACAGGAGTTTGGAGTAGCTAGTGCAATATGTAAACAAATCATTTTACTAGCTATAGGAGGAGAGAAAAGTAGTGTATCCATTTATGTTACAGGGAAATATAGTCCATTTTGAATCTTGCGTACACCACTTTTAACACTTGAATATAATTAATTGATGAACTAGTGGACTTACTCTTGTTCAATATGTAATATTTGTCAGGCTTACAGCTGTTTCAGTGCTTCACGCACCATCATCAGAGCCTACTAGATCTCGGCGTCATCTCGAACTTCTCTGCCTGTTAGGAGGGCGTGTTTTATTGTTGGAAGGTGTTGGAGTGTGGAGTCGAATAGTGTGTGTGTACTGAAATTGATCTGTGTGTTGAGGATTTGATCGGGGTGTGTTTTAGTGTGTTTGTATATTTCGTATTGTTCTAGTGTGTTGAGTTTTTGGTTCTTGGGTTGTGTTTGTAGGATTTCCATGTCCGTATTTATGTTATTGTATGTATGGTTAGTATTGGTTATGTGATCGGCGTATGTAGATGTATTGTGTTCTCTGGTTATAGCTTTAATATGTTCTTTGTAGCGTGTTTGGAATGATCTGCCTGTCTGTCCTATGTACAACTTGTCGCAACTATTACATTTGAGTTTGTATACACCTGTGTGGTCGTATTTATTTGTTTGTGTTTTTTGTGTGTTGAGATGTCTTTGTAATGTGTTTTCTGTTCTGTATGTTACAAACAAACACATTACAAAAAACATCGAAATGACGCCGCGATCTAGTAGGCTCTGATGATGGTGCGTGAAGCACTGAAACAGCTGTAAGCCTGACAAATATTACATATTTAACACGAGTAAGTCCACTAGTTCATCAATTAAGGAAATATAGTATTACGATTTTCAGTTTGGTCATTACAGTATTTGATCAAAAAACAGTAGAATAGTAACAATTTTTTTCACAAACTCAAGTCTTCAGGCGGTTATATACATTATGTAATGTCTACTTTATTCAGCATATTACTAACCTAATTTATTCCTGAGAATTTTGTGAGCACTTCCGTAAGAAACCCCAATTTCTACAGCTAACTTCTTGACCGACTTATTAGGACCTCGTTGCATCCTTTCTCTAGCATCTTCTACAGCATCTTCTGTCACCTTTGTTGGCCATCTTACACTTTTCTTCCTTTCTGTACACTTGTTGCTCTAAATGTATCTACCAGATTAATGGCATTTCTACGAAAATATTCCGTAATGATATAATCAGGAAATTGTGGAAAAGAAAAAAAAAACTGTTGTTCACATTCGGTTATATTGTAATTCCAGTTTCCATCATCGTCCTTCATACCTACAAACAGTAAAACAAAACTCTTGTTTAAATAATGCTGTTAAATACCGTACCATATTATAGGGTACCGTACTTTCGGTAACTCTAATCTTCACTTGTGCTCAGTCCACACAGATAAATTCAGTTATGCTGCACACCATACCTGTGTGAAAATAAACTTCAATAATATATGCTCTTTCTTCTGTAGAAAACGCAACATATTTCTGAAACACACTGTACTCTGTACTGTTTACTTCACTGCTAGCAACAGCGGCCGTAAGTTTGTGTGACTGACGTTAGCAAGGATATTAGTGAAAGGGGTGGGAGTCAAGTACATTTAGAAACGCAGGTACAATAAAAATTGAAGTAAAAATAAAATGATGTCCCTGTATTAGCACGTTATTTTTTCTAGAGTGTTACTACAAGCCTTACTATAATCTACTGTTTGAATTGTGGTACTGTATAATTTCTGTATAAAATGTATTCTACGGGAATCAAAAGAAATCTTGTTGTGTTAAATATCGGGGGGAAAAGGTGTAAATAATTGAGTGGTTTGGGGAAAGAGAAACTGTGGTTCATCTCGCAACAGAATGCGAGTTTGGAGTGTTTAAAGTATGTGAATCTACAACACGAGACCTTCACTTTCTATAGGCAGCCATTAGAAGGAGTTTTCTTGCCCTTCAAAACCCGTCATTGACAATGAGACTTAAATTAGTGAACTTGTGATCCACTACCTAGCGTGTTAAATACAAGGCTATAGAGGAATTTACCAATGTGTATTATTCACTAAATTTACGAAAATATTACATGATACGGATTGTTCGAATTTTTCGATTAACTGTTCAGACCACCCCCTTCATTACCAGGGATAATAATAGAGGTTCTACTGTACATTTATTTTAGAGTAATATGATATAGTTACTTAATTTAATTCCGATTAAATATGTATATTTGAAATTTGATTTTAATTGGTACACTTAAGTGTTTTACAATTTTTAAAGCTTTTTAATATTGACATCAACAATCTATGCAATGTTTGTTTCATAAGATATCTCTAATTATATCAATGGCTGAAGATACCATACTGAATGGCGAAAACGTTAATAATTTAAAATACGAGTACAGTCAACTTCGGTTGTAGTGAACCTCTGCGGACCCAGCATATAGTAGAACCTCTATTATCCGTGGTAATGAAGGGGGTGGACTGGACCGTTAATCGAAAAAATCGGATAATCCGTACCATATAATATTTTCATAAGTCAATACTACAGTCTCATATCTTCCTCCATAGTGCTGTGGTTAGCATGCTAGATAGTGGATCAGAAGTTCACTATTTTAATTCTGGTTGTCAACGACGGATTTATAAGGGCCGAGGAAATTCCTTATGATGGTTGTTTTCAGAAGAATAGGAATAGTAGAGGGCTCCTGTTATACAGTAAATCTACATACAATACGTTATACACTTTATCATTATTTTTCATTAAATCGCGCATAGTTGTAACGCCAATCACGTATTCTGATGCGAAATGAGCCCCGGTTTCTCTTTCCCCAAACCTCTCAATTATTTGCATTTTTATTTCGACACTTAGCAAAACACTTTTGATATCCGTGGAAGATATTTTGCATAGAAGTTATAAAGTACGTGCATTCGAACAGTAGGACAAGGACTGAATGCTGCACAGGTTTGCTATATAACTATTGTGTGGAAGTTCTTGGGACTATTTTTTTTTGAATAGTGACTATTTTACAAGTTGGGAAAAACACCTTCAAGTAACTGTTCTTATTGCCTGCAGTAGTACTATGTAAAAGTAAAGACTTGTAATAAAACACTCTAGAGAAAATAGGTACTAATATAAGGTATAGTACTAAGTTTCTTACATATTTATTTCCGCTTTAAAGAAAGAAAGAAAGAAAGAAAGAAAGAAAGAAAAGAGCGACAGAAAGACAGTCGGATAATCCGCCGATCGGTTAATAGGGTGACGGATAATCGAGGTTCTACTGTATTTCGTTCACTATATCCGAGCTTCACTAAAACCGAAGTGTCTGTTTTCATGCTACTGACGTTGCTGTGCAAACAGTATTAATGCCAGTTTGGGACAGACCACGTTCAAGATCAGTACTAATGTTCACTTTATCTTCCAACTTAAACACTTTATGCTTTGACATCCTGATGTTCACAGTTCGAAATTTGAATCTACTCTGGCCATGTAGATAGTAGGCACTGACCGAGTTCGCACACTCTTCCCACTTGAGGTATGCTAATGTGCACTCGGCCTTGGAATTTCCCCGGGTTCACTTTTACAAAGATGCGGGAGGAAGGGTTGAGGACCATTGTACTATAATCCTTCTTGTATTTACCCTTTTGTCATCACTCTACTTCCTTTTACAAAAGAAAACACTTTCCCTTCCTATTCTTCTAATAACCTCTTTTAAAGGAGTCAGAACTAATCCTTCCTTTATCCCTCACTGCGTACACTATTCTCTTTAACATGTTTCAAACTGTCCAGGAAGCTGAACGAATCCTTTGTCTTTGAATGTACTTAAGGAGTAGAAGGTTTGAGATTTTGTTCTGAATATATTCTGGGAAGTTTATAGGAGAAAATTACCATTTTGGCCATTTAAAAAAATTACATTTTCTCGGGAAAGTTCTAGTTTTAGGTTCACTGTAAACGGAAATATTAATGTACTTTTTAATGTAAGTGGGTCGGGACAAACGACTTACATTCACTATATCCGAATGTTCACTATAACCGAGTTCACTATATCCAGAGCTGACTGTACAATGTAAATTTATAATTGCATAATTTACATTAAAGACAAGTCATGTGATTGAATACCATTCTTTTTTAATTTATTATTTGACTTATTTGAATTTTCAAAAATGAACTCAAAAACTCAACAAGGTAATTTATCCCAACCAGAATTTGAACCCGGGCCCTCTCGTTTTACGGTCAGGCATGCTAACCGTTACTCCACAGCGGTGGATCATCATCATCATCATCATCATAACATATAACACTGTTTGTACTCGGTTTTTTATTTTAAAATAAATAGTAAGTTATTTTGCGACGCTTTATCAACATCTTAGGTTATTTAGCGTCTGAATGAGATGAAGGTGATAATGCTGGTGAAATGAGTCCGGGGTCGAACACCGAAAGTTGCCCAGAATTTGATCATATTGGATTGAGGGAAAACCCCGGAAAAAACCTCAACCAGATAACTTTACCCGACCGGGAATCGAACCCGGGCCACCTGGTTTCGCGGCTAGACACGCTAACCGTTACTCCACAGGTGTGGACCTGTACTCGTAAGTAGTGGGTTTTCTTGAACCAGTGGTCAACATAAAAAAGCCACAATTTGAAACAACACAAACATAACTCAAGCAACACTCCCAGTCCATGTACGCGGAATGAAAATATTCACTATTCAGCCTGGAATGAAACGTCGCGTCGCGTCTACCCGGTTGGAGTATAGCTACGCAGTCAGAGCGGAGAACGAAGATAAAATTTCATGATAGTAATTTTTAGCTTACACCACCGTTACAAAACTGAAGACGGTCGGTCTTTCTTTGTCAGTTTTTCGTGGCAAACAAAAAGCCTGAACTGGGTCTCGGGTTAGTAATAATAAACGACGACCCTAATGACCGGAATAAACACAAGTGTTCCTTCTTCCCCTTGCAGTTCTCCTTGTATACTGTTTTATTACGGAACTACGGGCCTGCCGCCAGAGAATCGATAATCGAAAGACTGAATGTTAGTGAACTCGAGCGAGGCAGAACTGGTTAAAAGAAGTGAACCACGTACAGTACATAATAACATATAATAAAAACCCCGAACATAGACTGGAGTGCAGTTTGGATTTCATGTCCTGAGGATGTGGAAGACTTCAATAAAAATGACTGTGTCGTTTCAAGGACTCCGCTACGTAGCCTATACAGAAGATTGCTTCCCCTGGATTTAGAGAACCCTGAGAGCCATCAATCACAAACCAAAGTTGACACATGTTCAGAACTTAATTTGACATGCGTTAATATTGCATTAACCCAGGTTGCATAAACATCGCCAACTTGAATTCACTTTTGATCGAAAATCAGGAAGTGAACTGAACTCTATCCTTATTTATGTTGCGTAACATTGATTTTTAGATTATGTGAACTTGGTTTAGTGCTTACCTAAGATCAAAGAAATACATGTGACGCACGAAATATGGGAGAAAATCTTTTTATAACGAGTTGGTTTGCGTTGAAATTTTCCGTATTCATTAGTCTCCTTGGTAATATGCGAAACCGACAAAATAGCAGGGAAGAAACACAAGAAGAAGACAATACATTCAGAAAACTTAAAAAATGGAGAGAGGTGTTTATTGAAATTGTTCTCAAACATTAATCTGTTATGGAAAATAAGAAGAAACCGTTTCTGTTAATACCAAACACAAGGAGGAGGTTTGGAAACAAATTGCTGCAGACTGTAATCCCACGACTGTGATTATTTCAAAGGTCTGGAAAAGTCTGAATTTGTTTATTAAAAACAAAGAAACGTGAACCTAACATAATACAGGAACACATTATAGCATTATGCGCATAATGATAACTACTTGAAACACTTGTCTATGTACAATTAAAATAAGCTTCACTCATCGTTTTACTTGCAAGACTAGTAGGGGAGACTCGGCTAATTCCGCAATGATAAGAAGTAAATCTATCATACTTTTATCAAAATGTTTATTGAAAAATATTATCAAGGTATGTAGACATGGACGAAACCTTTCATTACCAAACCAGATAAAGAGACCTATTAAAATGCAAATATATTTAGTTGTACATATATTACAGTTGAAAAAGAACAACTCGGGTAATTCCGCAACAGTGTGGATAAATCCACAATAGGACTTGGCTAATTCCGCAGTCGTAAATAATTATGAAATACATTATGAAACTAACATAAAAGGAACAATTTATATGTAACAATGCTCGCTTTCTTTACAGCTGTGTAGCAAAACACGAAAAACAGCCAACTTTCGATGTTTCATTGTATTGCCGACAGAGGTGTCGACCAATAGACTATCCTTTTTTTTTATCTATAGCACTGCAGAGGATATGCCTCCTGTTGACAGCCTCTCAAAACTTACATTCACGCTATTGTAAAGCCGCAGTAAAATCATATATGCACTACTGCGGAATTACCCGTATTGCGGAATTAGCCGTGTTTCCCCTATTTACTCTCCTTTATTTAGATAAAGAATTACCTATTTAGCTTCTGCTAACCGAAGTTGAACAAGCTTGAAATGAAAAAAAAAAAATGCCAGTTAAATTTGACTTTAGATAAATACGAAATGATCTTGGATTAGTGTTTATACATCTGAAAATCCAACTTAACCTTCACTGAAGATTAATTTCATTGTCTGAGTTCAGAGTAACTATTTGAAAGTACAACTAGCCCTTATTAATGAACATTAATATTTAACATGTATCAGAATTTAGCTCATACACCGTTAGATTCGTATGAAAACATAAATGAGATTTGTTCTCATCATTTAGTTTGTTATCGTTTAATTATACAGTAGAGCATCGATTATCCGAAAGGGGGTGTTCGGATAACTGATTTTTCGGATAACCGATCATTTACGAAAACAATTTGTACCGGTGTCATAGGAGCAGTACGAAACAAAGAAACACTGATATTAAACACAAACCTGTACATACAGTATAAGGCTATAATTTGTATCACACGTCTTACAAATAACACAGAACTGACTAACCTAGTTTGACAAGTTCAAAATGATCATTAAAGTAGGCCTACAATTTAGGAAAAGAAGTCTTTTTTTTTTTTTTGCTTCAGAGCTGAGACTGGTTTTTTTTTTATGCCGCTAAATCTCGCAAACAGCGCTAGCGAAAATGGTGTGCGCGAGAATTTGAATTTGCCGCTGGAACGCTTTCGGTTAACCATGTTTCGGTTGATAGATATTCGGATAATTGATGCTCTACTGTACTATTACTATGTTCCCCTTACATTTCAAAATAATTAAATGAGACTGCAATATAATATTACGCATATTCGATTCCCTGCAGAAAATCATAGATTTGCAACCTTACACAAGGTTAGGTATTAATTTTATTATTTATTCTTTTTTTATTTTAGTAGGTTATTTTACGACGCTTTACCAACATCTTGGGTTATGTAGCGTCTGAATGATATGAAGGTGATAATGCCGGTGAAATGAGTCCGGGGTCCAACACCGAAAGTCACCCAGCATTTGCTCATATTGGGTTGAGGGAAACCCCCAGAAAAAACCTCAACCAGGTAACTTGCCCCGACCAGGAATCGAACCCGGGCCACCTGGTTTCGCGGCCAGACGCGCTAACCGTTACTCCACAGGTGTGGACGTTAGGTATTAAAGGGAAGAAATTGTTCCGGGACAACGTATCGAACCCGGGACCTTTGGCTAAGCGATAATATAATTCGCATAATATACGCCCCTGTTCGTTAATGTGAATGAAAATATAATAAGAGATCAATTTAGTGAGTTATCTTTATCCACCAAGAAACACTTTTTTCATTTTAATAAGCCGGTTTTGATCCAATCTGTTGGATTTCCTTCGTCATAGACTACAAATGTCTGTTACAAGCAAGCGCCGATGATGATTCCATAATACCTATTCTTTTTTTGTTTATACCAGACAATTTTTCCTTTTAAATTTTCCTCTTCCCTTCCAAATAAAAAGGTATGTCGTCGGAGGGGAGAGTTTATGAAACCAGTTGGTAATATTTATTACATTGCGTCACAAGCTGCAAGAAAATAACCTTCATCTTAACTCTGAAATCAGTAGTGTAGAAATGTCGCTGCGTTTAGACAAACAAGGAAAAAACCTCATTGCATTAAGATACGGACGCAAATTTATTTAACTAGCTAAATTATCTATCGACTGTGGTATACGCATCGGCTAAATCGTATGATCTGTGTAACATACGGTCGTGAGTCAGAGTCACTCCTATGACAAAATGTCCTGGGACGTTTGAGATGTAGGTTCTACATCGTGTGAATCTCACCTCACAGGCATCCCATCACTTGTGCGTCTAATGTCAGATCCAGAGAAATCCAAAATATAAGTCGAGATTAAACCCGAAATATTCATTAAAATACTCCAAGAAGAAGAAGAAGAAGAAGAACAAGAAAATAAATTATTTGATATCTAGTGACAACAATAATGTGTGGTTCCATCAGGAAAATAACAGAATTTTTAGCTATAAAATTACTGTATAATAAGTTTTAATTAAACCATCTATGCTTATCTTGTGTTACAATAGTGAATTTTTACTTACTTACTTACTTACTTACTTACAAATGGCTTTTAAGGAACCCGAAGGTTCATTGCCGCCCTCACATAAGCCCGCCATCGGTCCCTATCCTATGCAAGATTAATCCAGTCTCTATCATCATACCCCACCTCCCTCAAATCCATTTTAATTTTATCCTCCCATCTACGACTCGGCCTCCCTAAAGGTCTTTTTCCCTCCGGTCTCCCAACTAACACTCTATATGCATTTCTGGATTCGCCCATACGTGCTACATGCCCTGCCCATCTCAAACGTCTGGATTTTAAGTTCCTAATTATATCAGGTGAAGAATACATTGCGTGCAGTTCTGTGTTGTGTAACTTTCTCCATTCTCCTGTAACTTCATCCCTCTTAGCCCCAAATATTTTCCTAAGCATCTTATTCTCAAACACCCTTAACCTATGTTCCTCTCTCAGAGTGAGAGCCCAAGTTTCACAACCATACAGAACAACCGGTAATATAACTGTTTTATAAATTCTAACTTTCAGATTTTGGACAGCAGACTGGATGATAAGAGCTTCTCAACCGAATAATAACACACATTTCCCATATTTATTGTGCGTTTAATTTCCTCCCGAGTGTCATTTATATTTGTTACTGTTGCTCCAAGATATTTGAATTTTTCCACCTCTTCGAAGGATAAATCTCCAATTTTTATATTTCCATTTCGTACAATATTCTGGTCACGAGACATAATCATATACTTTGTCTTTTCGGGATTTACTTCCAAACCGATCGCTTTACTTGCTTCAAGTAAAATTTCCGTGTTTTCCCTAATCGTTTGTGTATTTTCTCCTAACATATTCACGTCATCTGCATAGACGAGAAGCTGATGTAACCCGTTCAATTCCAAACCCTGCCTGTTATCCTGAACTTTCCTAATGGCATATTCTAGAGCGAAGTTAAAAAGTAAAGGTGATAGTGCATCTCCCCGCTTTAGCTCGCAGTGAATTGGAAAAGCATCAGATAGAAACTGACCTATACGGACTCTCTCTCTCTGAATTTTTACATTTATTAATTTTTCACAGTAACGTTTTCGGTACGCAGGTGTACCATCTTCAGATATATATATATATATGATACTAGTTAGAAACCTTGCCAATTGTCGTGTATATCGTGAACTTCAGTGATTTGTGTGTGTGCTTGATGCACTTATCCATGATATATTATAATTATTACCTTATGATTGCCTTGCGACACTTGATATGCTAATAAATAGTAAAAACTAAACTTTTAATTTTAAAAATAAGTTTGTTTGAATCAATGTTTAAAACCAATATTTAAAAACACGGGGATTGACATCTAATTACAACAAATTGTAAATCAAATATGTAAGACGACTGAGTTTATTCACGTGCACACTTTCACATCAGTGAACTTTACCATAAGTAACTTCAACTTTGCGTGTAGAAAATACGAACAGCAAGTGATAGACATAGAAGACAAGGATTTTAAGGTAAAAGTAATACATAGTGCAACTAAAAAGTGAGACATAGTGATATTTAAAACTCAAAATGATTGCCCTATTCAACATCATAATATACCACAATAATGAAAGCAAGACTACGAAGGAATAGCAACGACCAATGTGCCTTTTAAATATTTGTTTTAAATAATTGTGTTTTTAAATATTGGTTTTAAACATTGATTCAAACAAACTTATTTTTAAAATTAAAAGTTTAGTTTTTACTATTTATTAGCATATCAAGTGTCGCAAGGCAATCATAAGGTAATAATTATAATATATCATGGATAAGTGCATCAAGCACACACACAAATCACTGAAGTTCACGATACACACGCCAATTGGCAAGGTTTCTAACTAGTATCATATATACACATCTGAAGATGGTACACCTACGTACCGAAAACGTTAATGTGAAAAATTAATAAATGTAAAAATTCACTATTGTAACATAAGATAAGCATAGATGGTTTAATTAAAACTTATTATACATTATATTATTGTGAGCTTATCGGAAAACCAAAACAAAAATGAAATTATAAAATTACTGTTGTAGATGTATGTTGTTGTTGTTGTTTAGTCAACTATCCGAAGAGAGGTCTGAACGTCACAAGTGTTACCAAAAAGCAACACTTATGAGGCAACTAGGCCAGGAGATAATGGGGTAGAGTGGCCAGGTAGTCGTATGTGTACATGAATTAGAAATGATTAATCGTCAATTAATGAAAAATCTTAAAAATAAATATTTAATGTACCTTAAAATCAAAGCCATATCCAGGCATAATCAGAAATGGGGTGTGATGCGTGATAACCAGGTTATATGAGTTTTTGCTTTCTCATTATAGAATTTGTGATCAGTGGCGACTCGTGATATTTTTGTATGTAGGATATGAGATTGATGACTAATGACCAAGACGGAAACTAATAATAATAATAATAATAATAATAATAATAATAATAATAATAATAATAATAATAGAGCATACGCAATTAATTTCTTGCTACATTTAAATTCTTCTAAATTATTAAATACAATAATTTCAGGTATTCTTTCGGCAGTCCTGTCATCTGAAAATCCTGTTAATTCTTGTGTCTTATTTATTATAGCTTACTTTATTTATTTTCATGTAATTTTGGTTTTTATTCATTTTATTTTTTATATTATATCATTTTAAATTATTTATTATTTCGTTTATTCTGATCTTTTAAAATGACCAATGAACTACATTTAAGGAGGCTGCAGGGTACTTGAAAATTCCTATTGTAGTCTCTGACAAGGTCTCCACCACCCAGAAAGAAGGGTCATAGTATTAGGATATACGGTCACATCCTCAAACGCGGTTTAAGTTAAGCCATACCCTGCCCTCCGCAACCTCCCCTGTCCATAACTTCACTGCCAGAAAAAACCGTTTGCTGTAAGATATTTGGATGGTTCCTCGGAAAGTATTTCTAAGGTCTGAGACGTGCAGTGACGACAACTCACGACAGAAAGTGGAAGTTTGAAGAAAATTATTATGTTGGGACCATTAAAAATCAAAATCTGTAATTAAAATGATTTCTATCCTCAGAGACACGAAATTAAACTGTAGGATCATCCTCATATCCTTCATGGAGGAATCGCCACTGTTTGTGATACTATATAATATCGATTTCAATATTTTCACGGGAATTCGCGTTTCCAGCAACCATGTTAAGGCTGGTTCACAATAAACCAGAAACGGAAACGACAACAAAAACGAGAACGAAAATAATGTTAAAATGAATGTATTTAAATGCGAGCATTCACAATAGTTAATTGTGAATACTCACATTTAAATGCATTTATTTTAACAATATTTCCGTTCTCGTTCTCGTTTTTGTTCCCGGTTTATTGTGAACCAGCGTTTAACAAGGAGATCAAACCCCGGAAACACTAGCTACTTACGTATCCAATATCCTGTGAAAACACTATTCGGAACAGTAGTTGATGAAGTGTCATTAAATACCTGAGGAAGTGATCAGGAAAAGGTGTGACCTTGAGCTACAACCTGACCGAACCGGAATTCTCATTCTCCTTGTTTCTCGTCCCCTTCCCCTCCACGATCCCTTCCCTGTGCTCCAAATGAAATCTCGACTTCATGTCCAGTTTCACAATACAGATTGCTACAATGAAAGCGATGCACCGAACGTCATGGCAGGTGTTGTAACATTTTCAACGTCATTCCGTTGACTGTGGAGAACAGCAGGTGATGCACATGAACTATGACTTTTCCACAACGCTGCATCAACCAGTGGCGTTAATAATTTGAGCAATGCGAAAATGAAGGAAAAAGCCGTGCTCAATTTAAGTCTCTCCTTCATCAGGATAAATAACAAATGAGAATGAAGACAACTATAAAAGATGTTTACCATTTTTCAGTAAAATTTCAAACATCAGGAATGTTAAATCATATTCTAACATGGTAGCCATTTAACTTACAACTTTTACCGTGTTCAACGTGGTTAATGTTATATATTATTTTTAATGTACCGAAGTACATATGATATTTCCATGCAGATATTCTGCGTCGGGTTGTATCCGGTGTGGCTTAGTGGATAAAGCATCAGCACGTAGAGCTGAAAACCCGGGTTCAAATCCCGGCGCCGGAGAGAATTTTTCTCCGTTCCATTACTCTTTCATCGTATCGTGGTTAATGTTCTTGGTTTTATGTCACGAATGTAAATAAAAATACGACGTTTTGGCTCCTTCATCAGGACAGTGAAAGATTGCCCTTGGGCAGAAAACTATAAGAATGAACTCTCCGTTGCTAATGCACATTCAGTAAACTTAAAAAACAATCTATACTAATAATAAATCTGTAGCCGAAACTTTTCTGGTAATTTTCGATTTTCCAAAAATAATTGGTCCTAACATATATAATTAACCACCCTGAAACCGAAAATCGCATTTTTGAAATTTTTGTTTGTATGTCTGTCTGGATGTTTGTTACCTTTTCACGCGATAATGGCTGAACCGATTTATATGAAAATTGGAATCTAAATTAAGTTCGTTGTAACTTAGATTTTGGGCTATATGGCATTCAAAATACTTTATTTAAAATGGGGGTTATAAGGGGGCCTGAATTAAATAAATCGAAATATCTCGCTTATTATTGATTTTTGTAAAAAATGTTACATAACAAAAGTTTCTTTAAAATGATTTCCGATAAGTTTTATTGTTTACAAAATTTTGACAGGACAGAAATATAAAATAAGTTCGTTGTAATTTAGATTTTAGGCTATATGCCATTCAAAATATTTCATTTAACGGGGCCTGAATTAAATCGAAAAATCTTGCTTATTATTGCTTTTTTGTAAAAAATGTTACATAACAAAAGTTTCTTTAAAAATGATTTCCGATCACTTTTATTCTATGCAAAATTTTGATAGGACTGATAGACTTTTAAAATAACAATACAATACATTTTCACCGCCGCCTCAGATTGTAGCGTTGTTGTTCCTGCAGTAATTCCTATGTGCAAAATATAACATTTTTGAGTAGGAAGAAAAAACCAATTTATCCATTCCATGGCAATGGTACATAGGAGATCGTGAATTCTTACATTTTCGAAAGAAATAAATATAATTACATATCACTGTTTATGCTGTATCTCTATTTAAGTTATTTGAAGGGTTCAGAACCATGGTGGGCCAAGCGCCATTTACTGAAGACGTAGAAAACAATGGTTAAAATTAAGTTATTATCATAATCCAATGGAAACATATAGCAAGTAATATAAAGTTTACACATTAAAACTAAATGATATGTCAATCTTCATTAAACTATGGTTGCATGTAATAACAAATAAGAAACATGTTAAAGGAATTGTCATTGCACCAAATGAGTGCTCTCTGGACCAAAATGATCGCATTTTAATTATTTAAATACAATTTCAATTAAGTAACATATTAAACGATTTATCCTTCTAACAAACACGAATGTTCCCTGGATCAAACGTCCTATTTTAATTATGTAATTACTTTATATTTATTTCTAACATCTGCAGCGGAGCGCATGGGTACGGCTAGTATTTAATAAGGGGAACATTTTCATCATTAGAAACAAAATGTGAATCAACATTCAAACCTGCCTCACAGGGAGCTTCTACCTGAAAACCAGATTTGCATAATACATTCGTAAATGCCCATTCACAATGAAAATTAAACATAGCCGTAACATAAACACAGAAGTTTGCGCCCAGGCTACCAAATGGGATCATTCACAATGATTCACATAAGCATTGACATAAATATTACCGTAAGACGTTAACAAGAAAGTTTGCAAATTCCAAACTTTTATGCTTATGCTTACGTGATTTGCAAACAGTACACAATCGTGGAGCGCTGAAGTATACGACAGAATATCAGAAAATGGCGTCGTTGTTATGTTTCCATGGTTACCAAGTATGTTTGCGGTTATGTTTATGTTCCCATCGTGAATGATGGTATGACTTTTTTATTTTAATGTTTATAATCTTAAGTTAACGCTTACGTTATGTTTAATTTTCATTGTGAATGAGCCTTTACTGTATGTACGTTAACAGGAAGCCACAATTTAAGTCACACAGAATTTTGTGCACTCAAAGTCGGGTTTCTGGCGTCTTGTCAGCCCATTTGAGTTGTGTGGATATAAAGGGAAGAATTGTGACGGTGTCGTGTATAGTTCCTGTGGTAGCTCAGTCAGTAGAGCATTCGTGCGCTAAGTGAAGGGTCCCGGGATCGATGCCCGGCCCCGGAACAATTTTTCTCTTGAAATTATTCATTATATAAAATAACCGCCTAAAAATGTTGGTGTATGTTACTTATGTCCCACCCACTATAGGAGACATAGGCCAGTTTTACACTAATCCTAAACATTTAGTATAACTTGTTGCTTGTGTAGGCACTCTTTTACATTAGATTTGCGAAAATTGGTTTATAGCGCAACATTGGCAGTGATAAAAGTGTGAAATATTCGGGTGAAACGAGTGGGCGGTGGATACTCTACATTGACCAAAATGTTTTCTCAGCCAGTCACCTAATATTTCTAGAAGTACATAGTAAAATTTTGGAAGTGAGTTCTGAACTTCTTTAATTTCTAATTGAGCATTATTGTCTTCTTGTTTTGTTTTTATCAAAACAGAACTCTCTTTGCGTATTCTACATCTCTTTTTTGCACTGGGTATTTTCTGGTTCTGAAAGCTCAGGCATTTCATGAATATCTGGGGAAATGTTTCCCATCAACATTCATTTGCAGCTTATTCAGGACTAGAACATCATGTGTTATTCTAAAACTGAGCAATATTGTCTGCTTGGAAATAAAAAAAAATTAAACTTGCTCCCGTATGTCGTAATTAAAACGAATTTTTCATCTTCTCTTGCGTCACTTTTATGAAGTTGCCTGGCTCTCGTGGAGAGAGAGTAGCGGAGTATTTCCGCCCCTCGCCCCGTTTGCCCCTCGCACGGCTTCAGATTACTTGCTCCGTCTGGGATGAGGCAGTGCATTTCTTATTTTTTATTTACCCTTTTCGGAATCCTTTTACCTGCACATACGCCCTCTCAGCGCAAAACAGTCTTCTGCTCTACTAAGCAAGATGTTCTGTTAATGGCCCAAACAGACACGCAAGTTTCGGATAGGAATGTAAACTATAAGGAAACACAGATAACCCAGTTGTCCTGGGGAAAACCATTCGGATTACTCAACATTCAATTCAAAAGTGAAATGTATTATTCATTGAAGTAAATAAATTGAGATATGAACTAGAGGAGTATAATAGGAAGTTAGATAAGATGGTAGAGGTGATGAAAATAGGTAAGGAGTACGGTGGAGGAGGCTAGCTAGGATAGCGAAGTATAATGTGTAGAACATTAGTGAGATCTGAAAATGAAATGTACACAAGAAACAGACATAATAACGAACATATTGGACAATGGTGTAATATGTTTTAGTAACAAGTATTAGTAGAAACAGTGTGTTTTCGATATAGTCTAAGTGAACTGAAAATCTAGAACGGAGTGATAAAAGTTTCAATTCTGAATGAATTAGAGGAGTGTAATAGGAAGTTAAGTAAAACGATAGAGATAATGAAAATAGGTGAGGAGTATGGCGGGGGAGGCTAGCTAGAATAGTAAAGTATAATATGTAGAAAATTAGTGAGATTTGAAAATGAAATGTACACAAGAAACAGACATAGTAAGGAACATATTGGACAATGGTGTAGTATGTTTTAGTAACAAGTATTATTAGAAACATTGTGTGTTCGATATAGTCCAAGTCAGCGTTTCTCAAACTATGGTCCGCGGACCACCTGTGGTCCTCGAGGTCTGCCCTTGTGGTCCTTCAAAAAGGACAGAAGAAAAAAATAAAATTCAAACGAATTGCGTATGACACTAAAGCTAAAAATCTCAGAGTTTGGAAATGACACATGGCCATCGCCTTTCACTTTTTCTCTCAGTACTGACATTTTATGAAATGTATTACCCTATCCATCTACCGACTTCCCACTCTACTCTCAGCAACAAAAGAGGGATTTAAAGCACTATGAACGTGGTGTTTCTCGCCGTCTTTTCCCTGCACATCAGCTGATGACATGTGACTAAGTACATTGGCATATCTTTCAGATGTTTTCTCAAAACTAAACGAACTAAATCTCTCTCTACAAGGTAATTCTTTGACTGTTCTCACTGCGCATGAGAAAATAAAGATGTTCGAGAGGAAATCTGGTTTGTAGGTCAGTTCCGTAAAACAGAGGATTTTTCACTATTTCCAACCCTACAGGCTTTTTTGGTTGAAAATGATCTCGTTATTGGAAAAAAATTGTGCAATGACATATGTTCGCATCTCGCCAAAATGTAAAAAAATTGTACAACATTGTAAAAATTGTAGAAAATTACTAAATTGTAAAACTATAAAAATTTGTAAAAATTGTAATTGTAATATTGTAAAATGTTGACATGTTCCACATCTTAAAGCTTCATTGCTCATGTAAGATCTATGGAATAAAATAAATGAATGAATGAATGAATGAAACTCTGAGATCACAATTTGAAAATTATTTTCCAATTAAATATGATGAATTTTCATGGGTTCGTATTTCCTTTCATTGTCTTATTGAAAATAACAAACTTTCATTGAGTAAAAGAGAACAGTTTATTGAACTCTCGAATGACTCCAGACTTAAAATGAAATTCCAAGCGAAAGGTATGGTTAATTTCGGGATCTCATCACAAGTGAAAAGAGGATATAGTGAACTGCACAATGATGCTTTAGAGATTATAATTCAGTTTGCATTTATGTATCTGTGTGAGAAAGGGTTTTCATCACTAACTCTAATAAAAACAAAGTACCGAAACCGACTCGATGTATATGACGATCTCCGACTTAAGCTTGCCAGCATACATCCAAATATAGAACAACTGTGCAAGAATCGGCAGGCTCATCCATCTCATTAATATGGGTACCAACATTCATTTATTTTGTTTAGTTAATAAGTTAAAGATTATCCAAACTCTAATATCCTTGATTTATTAAAAAACGAAAATGAATTTTTTTCTGTTAGCAGCAACTTAATTAGTTAATACTAATATAAAATTAAATGACTTAAAATAATTTTAATTAATTAATTCTGTTTTAAAATATAAGTATACTGATATTAAAATATACTACAAAAATGATAAATTTGCTTTCGAAGGGAACAAGAGTAAGGTGGTCCCCGGAACTGTTCTGACTTAAAAAAGTGGTCCCCACTTCCAAAAACTTTGAGAAACGCTGGCTTATACGAAAGGTAAACAAAAGAAGTCTAAGAGAAAATCGTTCGAAGTTTTACGTGTATTAAGTTTTTTAAATATTGTTAAATATCTTATCTTACAAAAATAAGGGTTTGATAAAAACATTCCAGAGAAAACTTCTTTTTTTTGCGTAAAATTAGAATCTGATGCAAAAAGTTGGGATTCCTATTAAAAAATGAAATTGATCTAAAAATGACCTAAATAACTTCTTCTAAATAAAAATTAATTACTAATATCACTTTTTTTCCTTTGGAACGAAGAAACGTTTATTCAAAATTGTATTCTCGCAAACGTATTGTTTTTAAGATAGGCATAAGCAGCTGGAGAGTTTAAAAAACACTCTGTATATTATTTTTGACCTGACACTAAACGGGCATAGGTGGGACTCTCATAATGTAGTGTCGACACGAAACCGGTCCTCTGCTTGAGGCGATAAAGAACATTACACTTGCCACCGGCGTAGCTCTGTCGGTTAAGGCGCTTGCCTGCCTATCCGGAGTTGCGTTCGGGCGTAGGCTCGATTCCCGTTTTGGCTGATTATCTGGTTGGGTTTTCCGAGGTTTTCACCAACCATAAGGCAAATGTCAGGTAATCTATGGCGAATCCTCGGCAATATCTCGTTATCACCAATTCCATCGACGCTAAATAACTTCATAGTTGATACAGCGTCGTTAAATAACCAAGTAAAAAAAAAAACATTACACTTTACTGTACGAGGGACACATAGACTATATTCTCTGGACGGGATTCGAACCCACGTCAGCAGCGTCAATGGTGAGTCTTATCCTAGCTCATTTACATAGACATACAGAAAAGAGATTTCAACGAAAATATATTAAGAGTTCGCGGGAAAAACGATGAATGTCACAGTTTTGTTAAGGTTGATGTCATTATCTAATTCAATGGATCACTGCGAAATTTAATGTTGTTCTTATGAAAAATGGTAAAAAGGAGAATTATCACCACGAATACAGTAATCCTTTCCTTTATTTTCTATAGAAACAGCACTACATCTTGCAGTTATAGACTCAATTAGATCATTATCTAATCCTTAACGGAAATGTGACATTCATCGTTTTCCCGCGAACTCTTCATATCTGTATTGAAATAGGTTTATATTATTTTCATCCTGGTAACTTTATTTCAATGTTAAAATCGTGATGCCGCACAGGTCCGAATAAAAACATCTGACGCGGCCATTGTCAGCCCTGATTCGACTACATCAGGGGGTGTCAAAGCGCCTATATTACATGTTCATACTACAAGCAATAAAAATGCAACAGGGTTTACGTTTTAGCGAGATAAAATACAATCGTCGCTCTTAAGGAATTGTGCAGTTCTTGAGAGCACGCAGTGCAGGCGCTTCGACATCCCTGGACTACACTCTCACAAATAACGTTTTAATTCTGATCTTCTTTGTCATATCTTTTCGCTCACGTGTAAAGTGACTGATACCTCCTTCACAATGAAAACAATAGACTCTCTCACTTATCAGTATTTGTTCTGTATACACAGAGACAGCCAAGATATACCGTACTGTACTTTTAATGTTTCGTAAAACAAAAGAAAGGTCAGTGTTTTTGAGCCCTCGAAACATGAGGGGAGATTATACGATATTCTGATAAATATAAATAATACTCTAATGTGATGTTTATCTAATCTAAACTTTATTCACACGAAGTATATTATATCATCCGATCAGTGAAACGCATACCTTCATTCTGAACGCCAATGACATTGAATGTTTAAATTATCTGTCATATTGTTTTATCGATTGGTAGACAAAACTTAGAAACAGGTTACTGTACTCCAACCACGAGAAAGTCTCAGGAGATTGAGACGCAGCGGGGTAATACTGTGAATGAATGTTGATGTCATAAGATGTCATAAGGTCACACACGTGGGTACACGCATCTCCATTGGCTAACTCTCACAAACGATAACACTGATACACACATACTTGTACTACCCTAGTTACAAAATTAAATCACGGTTAATCTCCTGGTCTTTTAATCCCTCCATACAGGAAACAACATAGGATGCAGGAGAGCGCACGGTTTTTAAACTGATGTTATAACGGTAATATTATCTACTTCGCTCCAATATATGACGCAATAGTAAGCACGTTCCTTTCACGGTTAATCTCCTGGTTTTGAGAACAGTAGTTTAGACCTGAGTACTTTAACCCCAATGGTCGCTTTTGGTCTGCTTAAGTCGCTTAAGTCTCGGGTTCGAGTCTGGGCGGTTGTGAAATATGGTGTTATCGATAGATGACCAAGGCGCAACAGGCATTGCAATTGAAGAAGCTGTGCTTCGTCGACTATTTCTTAACGATAGTCTTGTTTTCGATTAAAATAAGTGACTCAACTCCAACATTGTTTTAAGTTTCTTTTGTAGGACAGCGTACTGCAGAGTGAAAGGTGGACAAGAAGTGGTCAACATTGGTTGGAGATCGCATACAGGTTCTATCAGAAGTTTAAGGACATCCTTTCGAAAGAGATGTTTCATTCCTGTCCTCATACTTATGTGAAATCCCCTTATAATGGGACCAAATGCGTGTTCCTGCAAACCAAATCTTTCTATTTTTCAAACTGTGGATTATATAACAATTTTTCTGTTATGAAAACTTGCTGAAAACTTACATTTTTTGTAGGGAAAAAATTAAGTACTCCAGAATGAATGTATTTAGATCAATGAATTTTGGGGTAGAGTTAGATATTATCTCAAGTCATTCTTCCACATCCCAATAATCTTCCACTTCACGTCCACACTCCTGAATTTCAACCTATTTTCACTTTTTTTTTTCAAGGAAGAAATCTAATCTTTCCACACTTGTAGCAAACTCCACAACTGTTTACTAAAAATGGAAGAAATAAGCTGATTGACCAGCATTAAAAACTCCCAATGTTATGATGTGAGTAGCAGTGGCGGTCCCGGGTCAATTTTCTGCGAATTTCAATTTCAAGAGAATTTTTTAAAATGGTAATTTTTCCTAAAGAAAGTAAAGAAAAAAATCTGGATTCTAGTGCGTGAACGAGGTGTCACAATTTATTTAAACTATAAGTAATATTTGCACAAGAAGTCTTTCAGATATTTCTAACTCTATCCCAAAATTCATTGATCTACGTATATTCATTTTGGAATAATTTATTTTCCTTCTACAAAAATATGTAATTTTTCAATAAGTTTCCATAGGAGAAGAATTGTTATGTAATCCGCAGTTTGAAAGATAAAGAGATTGGGTTTGCAGTAAAAAAACTTCAATTTTTCATAGGCATTAGGTCCCTGTATGTACATCGGAAGGCTTGTTGTAAGTATAAGGACAGGGGTGTCCTTAAACTTCTGGTAGAAACTTCCGAGGCCTCTTGCAAATACAGGAGATGGCCTGTACCTTTTATATTTTTCTTCCTCTCTATTTCTCTTCCTGACATAGTTATTTGTAATCACTTAAATATCGGATATTTAATTGTTAACTTAGTTTCGTTCCAATTTTCGAGATTTTGGCGATCATATGGGACTCATCATAACCTCTGCAGCGACACTAGAAACCAATTATTTTTCTGCCTTTCTAATACGGGCAATAGAGACCAATGTCCGCGAAGCAGAATATTTGGGCGTGGAAATTGACTGTAATTTTGCCTAGAACTCTCTCGTTCGGGTACAAATTTGACTTCTTTTCCGAAGGAAGTCATACCACAGTCTAGTAGTATATACAGTCACGAAGCTTGAGTTGTTCAGGGTACTAGGAACAATAGACTGTGCCGGTACTATTTCGCATTGTCTGTGATGAGGTGATAGTAGCGATCCTAGTGGTTAGCAACTATCTATGGATGCATATTCCCTACGTATTGAGCTTCGTGACTGTATATACTAGGCTGTGGTCATACTAAGAATGTTTATTCAATTTAAAAATCTATTGCACTTGACTGGGTTCAAAACCGCATATCCCGGATGCAACTGAGAATACAATAACCATTAGATCATTGAAGTCAACATCTATTATATTAAATAACTTTAAGAACTTTCGTTGTTTAAGCCGACATATTTCCACAGTGCTTTGCTGTATTAACAATATATTCCGTTGTAAAAAATATCTTGCCACAGTTCATTTTGTTCCGGCTTAAGTTACGTAATTACTCCCTGCCTGTATATATTAGTTTATATATAAGAATGTTGGTGTAGAATGTCACAATATGTTGACTTAAATTTGAAATTTTGAAATTGACTTATTGCCCAAGTACCTATCTTCTGATCCCCAGAGTGAAAACTTGCCTAACTTGTACGTACTGTTTATTTTTCAGGTGCCAATGCAGAGGTACGTTCTACAATCATTTGAGAAGCTAATCTGTAGAATTTGCATGATCGAAGGAAACATTTTCACCTCATCCCCCAACTAATCTTGTCAAAGTTACGACAGCTATTAAGATGTAATGTAAGTACTACTACCATAAACAATGTGTGTCTAAGAAATTCACTTCTGTTACTCTAACTGTAATGCTTTATTGGATTGTACTGCACTTTAGATCGTTTTATACTATGAACACAAGTAACTCGAAGTCGAGATTTTGTATAGGGCACTGAATCGAGCCATCAGTTTGCGGCCAGGAAAAATTGTAATAAGATGTTTAGCTATGCGATGCTTCAGTATTTTTGACAGCGTTATTGATCTAATAACACCGAACGTGTCTGAAGTGCTTATCCCTTTCACCATCGGGAGAGGAGAGGAGAGGAGAGGAGAGGAGAGGAGAGGAGAGGAGAGGAGAGGAGAGGAGAGGAGAGGAAATTGATAACAGAAATACCAACAAGTGTGCGAAATCCTAGATCATATATGTAACAGATAGGTCATCGCTATGTTAAAATCGTTTGCACTTTGAAGAGAACAACCGCCAGGATCGCCACCCGCCCGCCGTAAACGAACACGAGATGGCAGTACAGTCGCTAATGCAATTCAAATGGGAATTATGACGTGACTTCTTATGTAACAACTAGATGGCAGCATAGTACACCTGACAAAAGTTGTTAACGTCAAAGCCTATAAGGCCAACCTATCTGGGGTATATATGATCTAGGGCGAAATTAACGAAAGGAAAAAATTCTACATCGCCTGTTGAGTCTGTCACCATAGCTGAGGACTAGTCTTGAGATTGGACTCTACATAATTATAGGTCTTTCTCCTTTCGTTGTGTTCTCTAATGATGGAATCGACGCATAGCTTTATGTTTCTGCATCTATTATACGGTACAAAATCTCAAAATCTCGCACCAATTTAAACACTGTGAAAATATTAGATCATTATTTTAAATGTATAGTTAAAGTTACGTTATTATCATTATACTAGAAGTTTTCGTAATTGGCGTTTCGTGTCATTACGGTTTGTGTTGTAAATGAAATGTGACACTCACATCTAATGCAAATATACGTGGCACTTGAGTCTTGTCATTCAACAGTTGAAATTCTGGCAAAGAATGAAAACTGTCATAAAATTGATTTTGTTTACTTAAGAAGCGACGAAGATATTGCTTGTCTGAGGCACTTATTTAAGACATATTTTGAAGATATGAGATAGGACTGACATTCGACATACGCCGTGTCCCGCTTAGAGGGATCGAAAAATAAGTGATAATTTCAAGTGTTAATAATGGTTTATTAACATACCTTTTTACGTAACTTGATGTAAAAACTCTCCGAATTTCGGAGAATACTCAATGCAACTCGATGTGTTTGCCTTGAGCTGCTCTGCAGACATCTAAACGGTATGCAACCTCCCGCCAAGTGTTCTGTAGCATTTGTGGAGTCACTAGCGCAGCTGCATTTTGTGATGCGTTGCCTCAGGTCCACCAAAGTGTTAGGTCTTCCTCTTTGGTACACAGCATCCTTCACAAAGCCTCAGAAAAAAAAGTCCAAGGGAGTCAAATCGAGTGGCCTGGCTGGCCAGGCAATGGATCCTCGTCTTCCGATCCATCTATCCATGTACGAATAACACGGCGTTGTATTCGCGTAACAGACTTTCTTCTGTCAGTCCTAGCACATATTGAACTTTCTGTTGTGGTGTCCACATGTTGACCATGGCGTGTTCTACAAAATGGCGCCAGGCTTGTTTTAGCAACAAACAAAAGTTACGTGTGCAGCTGTTTTCAAACTTTGTTGCGTAAACTTGGACAGTTTCTCTATCTTGTCAGATGTAATTTTTTTTATTTTATTGGGTTATTTTACGACGCTTTATCAACATCTAGGTTATTTAGCGTCTGAATGAAATGAAGGTGATAATGCCGGTGAAATGAGTCCGGGGTCCAGCACCGAAAGTTACCCAGCATTTCCTCGTATTGGGTTGAGGGAAAACCTCGGAAAAAACCTCAACCAGGTAATTTGCCCCGACCGGGATTCGAACCCGGGCCACCTGGTTTCTCGGCCAGACGCGCTGACCGTTACTCCACAGGTGTGGACTGAGATGTAAATCTCAACGATATCTTTATCTGGTTTTAAGTGGTGAGGATTTATTTCTCGATCCCTCTAAGCGGAACACGGTGTATATTTGCAGGTCTATGGCATTTTCAATGTGAATTTTACCACGACAGTTCCATAATAATTAATTGCATATTCATGAAAGAGATTAAATTATATGTTTATTAAGCTTAAGGACAGGCATTGGTAATGGAAAGGAAGGCATTTAATGCACTTTTTTTTTTGGTAATAGAATTCCAGTAATAATAATTATATAACTTATTTTTTTCCTTATGAGTGTTATGTGAGTTTTCAGCGGACAAAGGCGGCGATAGAACCAATCTCCTTGAAGTATTCTTGTAACGCTGGTGTAAAAAACAACGACAAACTTCCGTATGTTATCACAACCCTATGTTGTCATGCATGAGTATATCGAGATTCTTCTGAATAAAATATTAAACCAGCAGTGGTTCTTAGTGAAATATTACGCTTATATTTACATTGAGAGCATAATCGAAGCGTGGACATAGGAAAACCCAAATCATATATGTAATGTTATTACTTACGTTTTTCATTTGTACTATCTATTATAAAACTTTTATGATTTCACTAGAAGGAAATAAACACCGCAGTTGTTGATTACCATGATGACAAAATTGTTCATATATATAGTGTTAAATTGATGAGGTAGTGAAACATTCCGGCAGATGCATCGTTTCTTACTAGAAGCGCTTACAGTTTGGGTCGCACACTCGTTAGACAAGTTTGTTGAAACTGTCATTTATCTGACTGCAGAAGTGACATCTGCGTATCATTAGGCCTACTGTTCTGGATTCCTAAAAATGCCAATCTATCGTAAATAATAGCTGCAGGTACAGCTACACGAATAGCCACTTCTACAATACTGTCAGGATCTTATAGACCAGACGTTTCATCTCCTCCCACAAGAAACAATTCATACAGTTGAGATCGGGCGGCTGAGGTGGCCAAGGCACTGGCCCATCCCTTCCAATCCAACGATCTTGGAATTAATCCCCATTTCAGTTTGGTTGATAGGCTTTCCCCTCTACTTACACTCTCTACCATCAGTGAAGGGGAAGATGCTACTGTCTATCTTACTAACGTTCGACTAATTGACTTTGAACATAGTGAAAATTCTTAGTATTGAAAATGTTTACCGGTAATCTCTATTTCGAAAATCTATACTAAGAGTTTGTATTTCATTTTATTGTTGTTTATGTCAACTGGCATATTAAAAACCTACTGACAGCAGAAGATAAATGTTTTATTCACCGCTAGTTGCTACTCTACAGCATACACAACGAGACAATCTGCACTGTCACTCCCCATTGACTTCATAATACAAACTAACATCCCTTAATTTAAGTAATTATTAGTTGAAAATATTGCAAGAATGACACTAAAATATACTGAAACATTTAATTGTCAAACATCTGTGTCACTGTATTTTATATCCACTTATGTACTTTATTTAATATTTTATTTTCTTGTGTGTACAACTTGGGGGGTGCAGGTATAAGAGGTAACAGCTACTGGTCTGTTACTGACGGACTCAGGGTAAGTAGAAGGGGGAAGAAATGCTTTCGCATCCTCTCAACTTGTGTGAAATGTCGTTTAGTGATGGGCAGAATCGAATAATTTTAAGAATCGAATAATTTATTCGAATAAAAGTTCTCGAATACTTTCGTCATTCGAATAACGATTTGATTATTCACCGGCAGGTTCTCGCATCTCGATTCTTTTATCCAACATCCAGCATGACAGCGATAATGATAATAATGACAGCAGTGTATTGTGCAAGCACAGGAGTTTACATTTTTGTCTGCAACTTCCGATAAAGATGTTTATTCCTGCGTTTCGTAATTAGACGAGCGAAAGAAAGAGAAGAGAGTTGAGACAGAGAGAGACGATCTTGAGCAAGCCTTTATTGCACGCAGCTACCTCATGTTTGTGGGCGAGGTTAGCCGAATGTATACGATTTATGAGCAATCGGGGTTCTCATTCTGAGCAAATTATTCGAATACTTGTCCACGGTTCGAGATATAAATATCTCGAGAACTTACAAGAATCGAATAATTCGTAATTTTTTATTCGAATACTCCCATCACTACATGTAATGTAGCATCTACCTTAAGTGTCCTCCTCGTATTAACAGGGTGGTTTATGAACTCTATTCAAAATTATGAATGTACTATTTTGCCCTTTTACCAAATAAGTACACTCTTTCTGATCTACTGTATTTATTTACATATTTGAAATATACATACAAGTTACTAGCGGTGGTAGTGATGTTGGTGATGATGATGATGATGATGATGATGATGATGATGATAAAGATAATGGTCATGGTTATGATTATGTTCGTGGTTGACTGATTTCTAATACCGAATACTAGACGACTAACTCACTGTCTTTTGAAGAATTTCAAGGGAAAAATTGTTCCCGGGGCCGGGTATCGATCCCGGGACCTCTGGTTGAACGTACCAGCGCTCTTACCAACTGAGCTACCTGGGAACTCCACCCGACACCGTCTCAACTTTTCCCTTTATATCCACACAACTCGCGTGTGCTGACGAAACGCTAGAGACCCACATCGAGTGCATACAATCTCTGTGTGACTTGGAATTGTGGTTTTCTGTTAACGTACACAGTGACGTATATATTATGCAAATCTAGTCTTTCGGGTACTCGATGTGCACTCGATGTGGGTCTCTGGCGTTTCGTCAGCCTACGCGAGTTGTGTGGATATAAAGGGAAAAGTTGAGACGCTGTCGGGTGGAGTTCCCGGGTAGCTCAGTTGGTAAGAGCGCTGGTACGTTCAACCAGAGGTCCCGGGATCGATACCCGGCCCCGGAACAATTTTTCCCTTGAAATTATTCAATTCTGCTTTACAGGGAGCTTTACCTGAAAGACTAGATTTGCATAATTCACTGTCTTTTCTTAGCTGGTCTTGGCTTAATTGATATGATTAGGGTAAAGTTGCCTATTTCCGTGATACCCCTAATCCCGTGATACTTTTTTTAAATTGAATGTCAGGCAGAACCTTTCCGTTCGACCATAGCGCCAGACATCTGTCTCGAAAGAGTGCATCTTTCGTCTACTTTTGAGACATCGGTGAACTTCCTAGCAAGATTCCCAACCCCGTGACATTCAGTGAAAAAATCGTATCACGATATTAGGAGTATCACGGAATTAGGCAACTTTAACCTATGTGTCCAAAGACAAGTTTCAAACTCCTGCCACGGTTTCATTCTACACCCATTATTTGGATATTTCGACTGACATTAAAAGTACTTGGAGGGATTCCCGTGATATAAGGGCAAAACGGTTACAGGTCTCCGAATAAGACAACATATGATATGATTATTTACCATGGACTTGCATCAGTGTACTAAAGGGCGGCTCGAACCCATGTCCCTGACTTCCATGCATTTATCCTGACGTATATTCTGGTCGGAATGATAGTGACAATAGTTTTTATTTAGGAAAAAAACGTTCTCTTGCCCCTACTAATCTGAACAGAAATGCAGCACTAAGAAGTCGAAATCAAAGTTTGGCCATTGGTATGCATGGATAACATTCCTCCTCCCAAGGGCCTCACGAAGTGGTTCTTACAGATTCGGCATCACACTCCAGGGACCAATAAACGCAGCACTTGCAATCACAAAGGAAATTCATTAGTACCGATCCATCGATTCATGGAATCATAACATAACCATTGGTTGGCCTACTTGCTTCGATAGAACAGGAAGCTACGGCAGGCATTTCGAATGAATTCCACGGTTTGATACACATCTTCACCATTCCGTATGTTATTGAAGGGTGGAAATGCCTCTGGGTTGCATGTGTACCTGAAACTACAGATATCACCATTACGAAAGAGGGGGTAACAACAACAATAACAGAAAAAAAAAAAACACAAATGTTTCTGTCTAGCATGACGCTAACAGGCTGCACGAATGATGCCGTATTGGATAGCGACCTTTTGACTTTGTTTCTTTTGTTAGCAGCGGAAATTAAAACTGTCCGTAATTATTTTCCTTATCGATCCAACGCTGTAAGGGCAGTGGGGGGTTGGCTGGAGGGTAAGAGGGGGCCAAATGCAACCTCACTGGTTCCTGTGTGTTGCGGGTAGGCTAAACGTCAGCTTGCAGGCGCGCGCCGCCCTCGACGTCGTCAGCTGTACACAGTTATCGCGCATTGGAGGGCTCCTGTTCGTCTAATGCGCGAGCCATTTTCCACCTGTTAAACGACAATCAAATTATGTTTGATGATGCATCATTGTTTTAAGGGGGATGTTTGGTACATGGGTAACGGTTTGATTTTTCGTTTGTCTCTCTAACGTGACTTTGTTACAGTGGGGCATCATGAACTGTGTTTGTAAATAGCAAGGTTAGTAATGTACAGTAGTGGGTTAAGTTCTCCGTAATCGTAAAGTATACAGATTTAGTTGTTTGAAGATATTTTTAGGTGACTTGAAGTCTTCCAAACCAGTGGAGGGAAGACTTTGAGTAATATGGAGACAATGGACTGTAAAACGAACACATGAATGACTACTAAAGCTAAAAGTCACCCTAATATCCGCGTACCATGTTACACCACAGCGAGAAGCAGACTTTTAGGCACGGCAGAAGAAGGAGTTTCGTACGTTGGTTGCAACAGTTCCTCGGAGGTTTAATTCAACTTAATAGTGAGCCTTCTAGGTGTGGTGGCCAAAATAAAATACGTTACTTGTCAAAGTCATGGAGTTTTCGACAATCCACTCAGTTGCGAAGAGCAAAATATGACCACAGATTAGAGTATAAATTCCTTTATATTTTGTGCAGAAGTACTGCCGGAAGGTAACTGCTGACTCATATCTGCCGGCCTGGATGGCTCAAGCGATAGGGGCACGGCATGTCTATATCGCTTGGTCCAAAAGACTGTGGGTTCGAGTCCCGCCTTGTGTACGTACTAGTTTAAGAAAGCGGAAAACAGAAAAAGAGAAACGAAAAGGGGTAGAAAAAAATCTAAAAAAATATCCAGTTCTTGCATACTTTTTTGTTGGTTATTTAACGGCGCTGTATCAACTACTCGGTTATTTAGCGTAAATGGATTGATGATATGGAGATAATATTTGACGGGATTAGGCCGAGGATTCGCCATAGATTACCTGACATTCGCCTTACAATTCGGGAAAACCTAGGAAAAAACCCAACGAGATAATCAGCCCAAGAGGGAATCGAACCCACTCCCAAACGCAACTCCGGATCAGCAGGCAAAAGCCTCAGCCACCTGAGCTACGCCAGTAGCTCTCTTATATATTAAGAATGAATTTAATATCGCCGTTTTATCAATAAATAGTGATACATTACAGCCATAAAATAATTAAATTCCAAACAGAGAAAGAAAATTCTGCTCTTATTTTCATCTTTAATGAGAGAGAGAGAGAGAGAGAGAGAGAGAGAGAGAGAGAGAGAGAGAGAGATAACTCGTCCGGCCTTAATCAAGGATGACCACGTGGATCCGGAAATTAATAGCAAATAAATATAATTAATTAAATATGAATATTGCTATAAAAATAAAATGTAATAATTAAGCACCATTGATTACCAATTATTCTTTAAAATTACATTTATAAATAAAAGATTTTATTTAAAATTAGCATATCCTTAATTAAGTCCATCTGAGTGGTATAAATGAAATTGTATAATCTGCAAGGAATCTATAAGAATTTGCGAGATGATTTTTTGAATTTCAAAAGATGGTATTGATATTTTTTTTTAATTATATGTACATTTTGGTAAAAACAACTCCGAGCACAAAAAAATAAACGTCACTGACCAATTGAAGAGCGGGATATTATACTTGGCACTAAGGTAGGAAATACAAGGTTCATAAATGGTCCTCTTTTCATGATAAACCTGATGAGCTTGGTTTAGATCTCTCGCCATGAGTATAGTTGGATCTATGATAATAGCCTTTTGTTGTTGTCTGTTTATTGCTATTATATCCGCTCTTCTGTGAGAGTCATCTTCAGAAATACAGTGGATGATTTTATTTCATTTATCGTTCGTAAAAAATTACGTTTTTAACATTTTAAGATATTATTTTAATTCATGTGTTGTTTCTTTTTGTCTTAAGTCTTGGACCAGTAAAATGGAATAGCTGATTGTAAAGGACCTATCTTTGCTAGCCCAATGAGGTCTATACTAGAATACTCATGCAGCTTTATAGCTATCTCATCCTAGTTTTATATGATTAAGAGTTGAGATTTATAATTCTGCTTCAAGCACATATTTTTCTCCATTTTTCGTGTCTCTGTTCGATGAAACTGACCACTGCGGGGCTGGACCCATCTTCTGCTCTATAGTATATAGTCCTCCGGTCCATAAATCATTTTCAGACCACTAAAAGAACAGGAGTCTGAAGTAATATAAATCAAAGAGACAGAGATGAAAATACTCGTGTTTTATGAGAAGCAAAAAAAATACTGCATGGAATTTAAGTATATAACCTAGAGTTAGTGCCAAAATATAAAGACAAGGAAATGACAGAAATCTTGTTACATATCTTAGCGACATCAAAAATTAGGAACGACTCATTTTCAAGAGAGAACTCAGTTAAAATGTCTACAATTTGGAAGTTATAATTTAATTTCAAAGTATATGTGATAGGCACTGGTAATTTAGTAGCACACATTTCAGTTTCCTACATGTTTATTACAAAGTGAGAAATAAACAGTACGAGTAGCCCTAACTTTCAATTTCTCTGTACGAGTTTCAGATAATTAAGACATTCATTCATTCATTCATTCATTCATTCATTCATTCATTTTATTCCATAGATCTTACATGAGCAATTAAGCTTTAAGATGTGGAACAAGTCAAAATTTTACAATATTACAATTACAATTTTTACAAATTTTTATAGTTTTACAATTTAGTAATTTTCTACAATTTTTACAATTTTGTGCAATTTTTTACAATATTTTGGCGAGATGTAGTGCGATGAGGTGAGGTCCGAGGATTCGCCAAAATATTACCCGGCATTTGTCTTTCGGTTTGGGGAAAACCTCGGAAAAACCCAACCAGGTAATCAAATCAAAGGGGGGGGTTAATCTAATCAAAGGGGTTGATGCCAAGGACTCGCCGTAGACCATCCGGCTTCAGTCCCACAGCTGTGGAAAACCTCGGAAGAAACCAAAGACCAAAGGGGGATCCAACCCTAACCCAAACGCAGCTCTGGATCAGCAGCCCAGCGAGTCTACCGACTGAGCTACATCGATGGCTCTATTAAAAGTATACAATACATAGCCAATCAGATTATTAAATTTACAAACGCAAACGATCATTCATCAGTTGAGCTATATGTATAATACAAAACAAGTAAGTTAATTAAATTTAAGGCATAAACAATTCAACCAGTTGTGATATACAGACATTGATAATACATATCATTCAAACTACTTCAAATTACAAGCACAAACAATTTATCAATAGAGCTATATAGATTACTATTCAATTTAAAGCATATACAATTCATCGGCCAAAACTATATAAATATATACAATACAAAGTAGCATGCTTTTATTAAGCTATACAAATTTGTGCAATTAATATCAAGTAGATTAATTCAATTTATGATCATAAACAATTCATCAATTGAGCTATACAGACTACAATTCAATTTACAGTAGGCCTATATACAATTCATCAGTAGAGCTACACAGACTAGTAATCATTTTAAAAGCATATACAATTCATCAGCCAAACTATACAAACATATACAATCAAATTAGTTCAATTTACAAACTTATTTTCGTTAAGCTATACAAAATTACTACCTTGTAACTATATGGCATGTAATTCAAATCTAGCTTTCAGGTAAAGCTCTCTGTGAAGCAGACTTGAATAATTTCAAGAGAAAAATTGTTCCGGAGCCGAGTATCGATCCCGGCGTCTTTGGCTTAGCGCAACGCTCTACCGACTGAGCTACCAAGGAACTTCACCCAACATCATCTCAATTTTTCCCTTTTTATCCACATATCTCGAGTGGGCTGACAAGACGCCAGAAACCCACATCGAGTGGACTTAATAAAGAAGTTCCCTGCACCACCTGTTGTTTCACAATGAAGGATAATTTTACAAATGTGTGAACTTTACTTGTAAAGTTAGCACATTTTCTACAATACTTCTGAGATGTGTAAAGTTTGATATTGCAACAAATTATGAATAAATACAATAAAGATATATTTATTAAATTAATTTTGAGTAACTGGATAATATTAAGAATTAAATTGAAGTAGTTTACAGCATACTTGTAAAGTGAGCAAAATTTAATTTGTAAAGATTTCATTTCCTTTGTAAAGTTCAACATTACAAACAAAGATTGTGGTCATTTAAGAAATAGACGTATTGGTATACTCGACCAATCATATCACATGAAACTCCATTGTCGCCAATATATAAAAATCGAAATACTTTAAATTTTTTTATGCTCGACCATGCCGAAATGTAGTAATTATACACCTGATAGCAGTCCTTTGATGCATGTCATTAAAGTACACCTATTCATTAAAGTTCAGGTTTTCGATTATTCTCGGATATGCAATCGAAAGACAACTAGCAAAACGTCACGCAGGCTGGAAATCCAATACTGTCGCAGAAGGTTATGTTCTGTTACTATAATAATTAGCGTTAATTGTAAATAATATTCAAATAAATTCAACTTGTCATCTCGTTTTTCAATGTCGAATTCAATTTCAAGGTTATATCAAGTTTAACGTTTATCTTACTCTCTAGATTATATCAAGGTCGTCGACATTCGTTTCCCGGAACAAATCAATACTTTCGCGTCTGCGCACATCTCACAATTTATGAGGTAGGCTATTGCACTCACTCACATAACAATAAAATGAATACTTATGAATAATTTCAAGTTAGAAATATGGTCGAGCATAAAAAGTCGTATGAAACTTGCCTATAATGGTAATTAAGACGCTCGTATGAAAATTATGAAACTCGCTTGCGCTCGTTTCATAAACATCCTCGCGTCTTAATTACTACCATTATAGGCTCGTTGCATAATGCACTATTAAACAATACTTTATATTTTCTGTTGGTGAAATATGAATCAGCACGCTTAGAATAATCTATTTTAGTACAAAATATAAACATATGTATCGATAGTGGTAAAAATACAGCGACTTTAACTCTGCTCCTTAGCGATTTTTGTAAAGTGTCGTTGGCGATATTTTGTAACCAATAATGCTTATTTGTAAATTTCTTTAGCTCATTTTGTAAAGTTCGTCAAACTGTACAAATTAATAAGATAGCATTGTGAAACACAATTTACAAGCATTTGTAATCTTTTACTTGTTACTTGTAAATTGTTAATTTGTAATTTTTAAGGATTGTGAAACGGGCCCCAGACGTAATGAGTCCAACTCCTCTGGTGTTATCTTCTATCTGCCCTTATGAAGGAACCTGTATGTAGTTACGAAATTTTGGAAATGTTAAATTTCAGGACACGGAGGAATACCAAGAAGTTTAATTCTGATACAGTTTATTGATTAATGTGTGTTAATATCTTTTGACAAAAGGGATATATTCACATTCGCTAGTGTTTTAATTTATATTTTTGTTATTATTGTTGGTGATAATGATGATGATGATGATATTGGATAGGCCTACTAATAATGTTAACAGTGCTGACAATCAAGATAACAGTGACAGTTATTGGGAAGTTCAAACATTTGCATGTTTTCACGAGGGCAATATCTACATTCTGATAAGTTATCAATCTACGATAACTATCAAGTTTTAAGTTAATTAAACAAGGTCTTACGTCACATGTAACTGCATATTTTCTCATTCCTTATCAGTGCGTCATGTATAGGCCTACTCAACGTGTCAACGTCTGTATAAATACTAAGAAGTAAATTTTTGTTTGCATTATTAGTTTTAATTCATTTTAATTAAGTGAAAAAATTGACAAGGGATTCGTAGAATCTCTCTAATTACGTGAAAAATTTAAAAGTGGTTAGTGGTTGTGCAATTGTTTGGGTTTGGATGTTTATAGGTTATGATGAGTACGAAATAAATTAATAGTACATTATGCAACGAGCCTATAATGATAGTAATTAAGACGCAAGTATGTTTGTGTATGAAACGAGCGCAAGCGAGTTTCATAATTTTCATACGAGCGTCTTAATTACCATTATAGGCAAGTTTCATACGACTTTTTATGCTCGACCATATTTTTAACTTGAAATTATTCATAAGTATCATTTTATTTGCATCTGACTCAAGATCGGAAGTGACCTTGTGTATAGCTCGTGTGAGATGTGCGCAGACGCGGAAGTATTGATTTTTTTCGAAGAACAATAATGTCATTGACTTTGATGTAGAGAATAACATGAACTAATTTTGGTATAACCTGGAAATTGATTTAGAATTGAAAAACGAGATGACAAATTGAATTTATTTGAATATTATTTACAATTAACGCCAATTATTATAGTAACATAACATAACCTTCTGTGACAGTATTGGATTTCCAGCCTCCGTGACGTTTCCCTCGTTATCTTTCGATTGCATATCCGAGAATAATCGAAAACCTGAACCTTAATGAATAGGTGTACTTTAATGACATGCATTAAAGTACTGCTAACAGGTGTATAATTACTACATTTCGGCATGGTCGAGCATAAAGATCATTATGCACGTTGCATTATAAGAATTATTTTATTTCTATCCTTTATGATAATGTGCCCGGTTACATCAGCCCGCTGCCGCTAAGGAGTAACGATATGTTGCGGGTTGCATCGGCGCTCTCCCACTAAAGAGCAAGATGCGAGTGGAGTTTTTTTTTACTTGGTTATTTAACGACGCTATATCAACTACGAGGTTATTTAACGTCGATGGGATTGGTGATAGCAAGATGGTATTTGGCGAGATAAGGCCGAGGGTTCGCCATAGATTACCTGACATTTGCCTTACGGTTTGGGAAAACCTCGGAAAAAAAACCAACCAGGTAATCAGCCCAAACGGGAATCGAACCCGCGCCCGAACGCAACTCCGGATCGGCAGGTAATCGCCTTAGCCGACAGAGCTACGCCCGTGGCTATGCGCGTCGAGTATTACAGAAATGGTAACGGACATTTTCCCCGAATAAGTGTCCACTAAAACGTTCAACGTTTAGAAAAAAAAAAAACAGGCAGCAGAAGTGAACATGGAATATGTAAATCCCACACACTGGCATCATGTATAAGGTTGACTAGGGGACTTGCTATTGTATTTCATTTGTAGATTGGTTAATGACCTCTCATGTAACTATAGGTCTCGCAAGCACGGATTACCGACGGAAGGAATGGGAATCAAACACTGCGATAAGGAAGAGCGGCGAGAGGAAAGGTCACGACATAACTTGAATGATATTCAAGAGTACAGTCGGAAGAGAAACGACATCGATAGAATCAGTCTTGCGTTGTGATAGTTACATTATGACTTTAGTTTGTTCCGTTGCATGTGAATACGTGTCTTGTATCGCACGGTATTATTATTTCATTCGAAACATATGTTGTGCGTTTAATTAGCTTCGAATTTTTCTCTTGCTACGTTCTTTATTTGCACAGCGATGTCCTCATTTGTTCATCTTCTTGGAAGAGACAGTACTTCCATCGGCTCGCACCTCTCCCCCTCGGCGTGCCTACATACACACGTCAAAACAGACAGTAACGCCACCATTGGTTTTCGGTAATCGTTTCTTGCGCGAGCTATAACATCATTTTGGAACATTCTCGACATCGAAAGATATGAGAAATTAGAGATATTGTGGAAAACAATTCCTCTATAATACGAGCAGACTTATCTATGTCCTTAGGATGGTTAGCTTTATTTAGCTAGACACTGTAATATAGTTTTTGTTTAGTCAACTGTCCGAAGACAGCTTTGAACCTCATAAGTAACACCAATAAGGGATCACTCATGAGGCAATTAGGCCAGGAGATAATGGAGTAGGGTGGCCAGTTCTTTTCTCCCTTCAATACATACATCGCCGATTAGCTACATATTCCACTAATCAGACTTCAGACGAATGTAATATAGTATGACTTCGAAAAAAGTTCTTCAAGATGCAAAACCAGCTTGGTGGCAAGAGACTGAAGTTTCTCAATTTAAAACCGCAGTCAAGTGTTGGTCATGAATTACAATTATTGAATGTGCGCATGCAAGAAGGTGGCTTCTCTAAAAAGGCAAGTTTTCAGGAGAAGGTTAAAAGTGATTTGTAGTCACATGTCTTACTGCACAACTTCTTTATTACAACATGTCAATATACAATAGTAATGCCTGCCTTTCTGAGGCATTATAAGCAATTAATTCTGTTTACATTAAGTACAAATACAAATGAAGAGTCCACTGCAAGAATGATGGATGTCACTTTCTTGTCGAAAATGAACCAAGACTGTCAATGCATAGCTTAAGACATATAGAATGTACATAGAGAGTTATATGGCATTAACACTGATAGTCATTGTCCAGTAATGATCGGAAAATCACAGTTAAGCTTTGAGCGCTAAGCATTTCAAACTTTCAATTGCTTCTCCTGCAAAATGTATTCCAAATGACATCCATCATTCTTGCAGTGGACTCTTCAAATCAGTTTTAACCTTCTCCTGAAAACTTGCACTTTTGGAGAAGTCACCTTCTTGCATGCGCACATTCAATTTATTTCTGATTTACAAAAGGAATTAATTTTATTTACTTCTTCTTCTTTCCCTTAGTTTAACCTCTCCCTTTTAGGTTCTTATCACACGACCCACGCCACCCGGGCCTTACAGGGCCGCGACCTGTCGGGAGAGGAATTAATCTATGGATCACATACATACTTTTTTGACCACACAAGGACATGGAGGGCCTCCACGGATGAGGGATCAGCTCAGTGCCAGGGTCACCTCCGATACAACACAACATTTAAGACATTACACATCATTCACTCACACATATGAAAGGATTAAGGGAAGGAAAGCCGTCCATGGCCGGACTTTCAAGAGGTACAATCCCGGCATTTGCCTGGAAATAACAGAGGAAACTATGAAATACATCAGTTAGGATTGCCGGCCCCTGGGATCGAACCCCGGACCTCCCGAATGCAAGACCAGCCCTCTAATTTTATTTACGTGTCTAATAAATACATTTAATTTTATACCCACATATAAGTTTGGTAATTTTATCGACATACTTATATGTTTTAATTCTAATGCCATTGCTTAAGCTAGTACATATTAAAAAGAGTTTAATGCCTGAACTTCGGAGCCCTGATTACTGTATTATGTTAGATAATGATGGCAATAATGAAAGTGGAGCCATTGGCGACGGTCGTAGAGATTGTAATGGCGTTACTATAGCAAGAGAATGAGAAAAGAATGTGTAATAAAATTCGATGTTAGATAACTTAATTAAACATCTTTCTTACATGGAAGAATGCCCTGTTCTGTAACTTTCAGAAATATGTATGTAATTTAATAACTTGTATCGGGTATTGAATTACTTAAGGTCGATTGATTTTATTCTGCGACCTTAAAGACATGTAACTCATTGTTACAGGAAGGGTGATCATGACCGTTCTTATTAGGCCATTCTTCCCACAGCGGAAATTTTAGACTAAACAAGAATTCGCATTGTTACAATCCTGGTCGCATTGTGGGCAGCCATTACTTTGAAAATTTCCAACCTGTTCCCATCATAGGTCTACTCGTTTATTGATCGCTCTATTCGCGAACTATATTAATGTATTTTATGCTCGACCATGCCGAAATGTAGTAATTATACACCTGGTAGCAGTCCTTTAATGCATGTCATTAAAATACACCTATTCATTAAAGTTCAGGTTTTCGATTATTCTCGGATATGCAATCGAAAGACAACGAGGGAAACGTCACGGAGGCTGGAAATCCAATACTGTTGCAGAAGGTTATGTTCTGTGACTATAATAATTAGCGTTAATTGTAAATAATATTCAAATAAATTCAATTTGTCATCTTGTTTTCCAATTCTAAATCAATTTCCAGGTTATATCAAAATTAGTTCATGTTTTTATTTATTTTTTTATTTTATTGGGTTATTTTACGACGCTTTATCAACATCTAGGTTATTTAGCGTCTGAATGAAATGAAGGTGATAATGCCGGTGAAATGAGTCCGGGGTCCAGCACCGAAAGTTACCCAGCATTTGCTCGTATTGGGTTGAGGGAAAACCCCGGAAAAAACCTCAACCAGGTAACTTGCCCCGACCGGGAATCGAACCCGGACCACCTGGTTTCGCGGCCAGACGTGCTAACCGTTACTCCACAGGTGTGGACTAGTTCATGTTATTCTCAGATTATATCAAGGTCAATGACATTATTGTTCCTCGGGAAAAATCAATACTTTCGCGTCTGCGCACATCTCACAATTTACGAGCTATGCACAAGGTCACTTCCGTTCTTCAGTTAGATTACGAATAAAATGAATACTTCTGAATAATTTCAAGTTACAAATATGGTCGAGCATAAAAAGTCGTATGAAACTTGCCTATAACGGTAATTAAGACGTTCGTATGAAAATTATGAAACTCGCTTGCGCTCGTTTCATAAACAAACATACTCGCGTCTTAATTACTATCATTATAGGCTCGTTGCATAATGTACTATTACAGAGTTTATTTATGTTCCATGTCTCGGTATCTTGGCCTTACTCTGAACAGTTTGCAGCTCTGCGTCTATTTCCCCTATATCAATGTTCGTTTAGGTCCCTTTTATTGTCTTCCTTTATTTTAATAAGACTCTCAACAGTGTTTGTGCTTAATGTCAGTGGTAACAGGAAGTAAATGGCGAACTACTTAGCTTCCACGTCGTCAGATAGTACAGTACTAATGTCGCTGCAGAAATGAAGGCAAAGAAGTATTCCTTTCACATCTTCGTGATGTTCAAATTGTGTAACGGATCCAACATACTCCTTCCCTTGCTTTCCTTGACTTTAGAGTCGACACGTAGCTCCCTAAGCTAAGTGTATCTGCACTTATGACAAAAACCTCGTACCTTATTCCAGGGTTCCCAAACGGTATGTCGCGCAGCTCCATGGAGTGTGTCACGAGGATTTGAAAAATAAATTTTATGTCATCGAGAAAGTCTCTTTACAATGCATTTTTTATTTGCAACGAAGTCTTTGAATGGTACATTTTATTTTGAGACAGACTTTGACAATGAAATGTGAACACCTGCAACAATGCTTAGTTCAGTTTTTCAACCATAAAGCCACGTATAGAGAAACTCTGTGCAACCCACCAAGCGCAGACTTCACATTAATTTAAATAGGTGACTTTTCAAAAACGATAATCTTTGATCGGACATCCAGCATAGATAGGTTGGGATTTTTGACACATACTTTTGTTTTTTTTTTTTTAATGCCACTCAAGTTGCTGCTTGTTCTTTTAGAATTTTCGATTGCGTGTTAACATCGACCTATCTATAACACTACATAGATCTCCATCAATTTATTCCAATCCACTCTGTCAAACTCCTTTTCTATGTTCACAAATACTATTATATACACTTCTTTATTCTTCTCTAGGTATCTCCGCCGATTGTTCTAAGCAGTCCAATTCCATCTCTCGTACCTCTTTCCTTCCTGAAGACAAATTGTTCTTCTTCAAACTATTCTTCCGTTTTAAAACACAATCGTCGATTCTGTATTCGCAGGAGAATCTTCGCCGAGTGTGATATCAGGCTGATAGTCCTGAACTCGTTACATTTCTTAGCATTATTTTTCTTCGGTATTGGAAGCAACACTCTCTCCGTAAAATCCTCAGGCCTTTCGCCTTTCTCATATATTTCGTTGCATAATGATAGAATTTCTTTCTTATCTTCACCCAATCATTTCACTAATTCAATGGGGATTCCATCAACTCCTGTTGCTTTCCCATTCTTCATTTCCCTTAAGCGCTAGTTCAACGTCTTCCTTTAAAATAGAAAATCCTTTTTCGTCTTCTGATACGGTTGCTTCGTCTTCTATAGCTAAGTCATGACGATTCCCTGTCTCATATAAATCTTCTACATATTTCATCCATCTGTTTAGTATTCCTTGTTTGCTGTTTCACTTCCGATTTCGTCCTGTACCAATCACATGCATTTCCTGTCCTTATTTGTGAAGTCCAAACATTTTACTTCGCGATACATTAAATTATATCTCCCGTTTCTCTCTATATCCCCTACTTCTTTAAATTTCTCTTTCATCCAGTCCTTCTTCGCCTTATCAGGTTCTCTTCTTAGTTCATTGTTTAATTTCCTGTAGTTTCTTCTACCTTCGCTTGTGTTCTCCTTTCCTCCATCTTCTCCAACATTTTCTCTGTGACCCAAGGTTTCTTAATTCTCACACTTTCTTTGTATTCTATTGTTTCTTCTGCTGTTAACTCCCTCAAATAATGATTATATACACCACAAGAAATCTGGAAGAAGAAATATCTCTATCACTACATTGACTTGATATCCCACCATCCGATCGTATTAAACATTCTCGCCCCGATATTATCGATGCAAGGAAAGTGAGGACGGAGCTAAGAACAAGACCAGTCGAAGAGTGGAATAATTTTCAGCATACAGGGGAAAGGCGTATGTCTATACAAGGAGTATACACCGCTAACTCATGAATCCGAGACTATAGTGGCTTGTCATGCAGTGAATGGCGAGAGATTATCAAGATGACAGCAAATCAGATGCAGTTAGATCTGTACCGGGACGATCTCAAAACGATCACCTCTGTAGGCGCTGCCACACGGAGATAGAAACCCTTGTGCACGTTTTAGGATCCTGCTCTCACGGTGATTTATTAAGGAATACGCGTCATCATAACAATCGCTCCATTATAGCTGCAGCACTAAGAGATAATGACTTCAAGGTTTTCGAAGAAGTCCACGGCCTAGCATAAGCCACAGAAGAATCGATATAATTGCCTTTAAGAACGAAAGCAAAGGTTATATTATTGACCCAACCATCAGGTTTGAAAGCCATCAGTCCCAACCTTTAGAAGTCCATCAAGAAAAGCAGAGCATTTATACACCTGCCATTTCATATTACAAAGAAAAATACAGACTCGACGATGTGGAGGTAGTGGGTCTACTCATTGGCGCTAGAGGAACAATTCCAGGTTTCTTAGCAAAATTTTGGAAATCTCTTTTCCTCCTAATATCTATTTTAAAAGAAATAACTATTACCACTATCAGGAGTTACTTAGAAATTTAAAAAAAAACATTACTATTATTTTACCTGAATTATTTATTGAACTTTTCAGGATTTTTCACTGTTGTAAACTTGAATTGTCTTTAACTGAACATGGTATTTAATGCATTATATAAATTCATTATTACCTGGTATGCTTTGTCTACGAGCAGCCTCAAAATTTGAGGAAGCAAAAATAAAATACAGCTTTTTAAATGAGTCCAATACTCATTACTATTCTCAGGTGTATGTCCAACGTGGAAACCAGTAATGAATTAAGCATGTGATACATTCACGAACTGAAGCATTTAATACACTATCGGTCATCGCCACACATATAATTTTAGTAATTAAAAATTATTGTTGAGTCTCAATAACAGCCAGTAAAGCGATTTGAAAGAAGGCGTGAAGGGAGATAATATACTATGTAGGCCTTATATGAAGTTACGTAGGTAATTTGCATGGAACACACGACAGTGACAGCTCAATGCTCGTTTTGCAGGGTTAATCCCGCTCGTCGCGGTAATGCTACAAAGGCCGAGCTAGGAGACAATGTGTACTCTGGTCTTGGTACTGTAAACAGCCTATGTAACAGCAGCAATATGAAAGTCATTTATTTCGCTCGTATGTAACCGTTTTCTTCATAAATTTAACTCACTGCCCCCTAACTTTATATACTGTATATATATATATATATATATATTATTTTGCTAATAATTGTAACATAAAATATAATACATACAGAAAAACTTTAGCTCGCCCCTGAAAGAGTAGAACTCGTGCCCAGGGGCGGATTCCTGAATTGAAATTAATAATTATACAATACAATTTGTCTTATGTCTACTGTGCAATTATAGTATATAAATTTAAATTTACAATTTTTCAATTTTTATAAAATCCATACATAACTTTTGAAATTTAATACTAGAACTATTGGAATTGACAAGATTAGGATATTTAAATATAAATTTGTTATATATTCTTGGGCCTAAATTACTACTATGATTAAATACTGTAACAGTGTTGCATTTTGCTTCAAACAATCTTAAAGAATTCATACCTTCTGTTTCATAACTATGAGAATATAATTCAAAATTATTTCGATTTTTATGTATGAATTTTATTAATACAATATAACATATTTGTCTTACGTTAAGTACATTAAAGTCTGAAAACGAATTTTGAGATGGAAAATCAATAGGTTTATGAAGACATATTTTAATTACTTTCTTCTGTAATAAATAAAGTGGATTAAAATTGGATTTAAATGAGCTACCCCATCCTATAATTCCATACATAATTACCGATTGAAATAAAGTTAAATATATTGTGCGTAATAAACTTATTGGCAAGTAATTCCTCAATAAAACAAAATAATATACTATTTTACGTAATTTATTACAAAGGTAATTAATGTGTTGGTTCCATTTTAAATGATTATCGAAAATTATGCCTAAATACTTAACTTCAGAGGACTCTTTAATAATCGGACATTTACACTGTATAAGACAACAATCAGAATTATGTAATTTAATACTTAATATAGATGTAGGAGGTTTGTTACATTTTTCGGATAATGAGAATGGAATAATTATGGTTTTATTTTCGTTGATAGAAAGATAATTTATGTCAAACCATTTTTTTTTATTAATTTAAGTCCATTATTTGAGTTATTATATGCATCATACCAGGTTTTTCCACCAAAAAGTAAAATTGTGTCATCTGCATAAGAATAGTGAACACCATTGTATTGTTGTAAGTAAATTTTTAATAAGTCATTAATATATATTAAAAATAGAATAGAGCCTAGAACTGTGCCTTGGGGAACACCTATATTAATAATTGAAGGCTCACTTGAATAATTGTCAATTTTCGTTATTTGAATTCTGTCGTTAAGATACGATTTTATTAAGTTTAGAGCACTACCTTTGATTCCTGATAAGTCTAATTTCTCAATTAAGATATCATGTTTCACAATATATATATATATATATATATATATATATATATATATATATGAATCGGGGATTGTCACTAGTTGTGGCGAAATAAGTTTATTCGAGTTGCATGGACTGTTTTTCTGCAATCCCCAATTCATATATTAGATTTAGGCCTAGCCAGTTTTATCACGTGCAGTTTTTTAGGAAACTTGTCTTTATTTTCTCCCTCCTCTTAGCCATCACTTATCATTCAATGTTAAGGGGAGAGGATGATATTTTTTGGTGAAAAATGAGTAAATTTTCAAAAAAAAATATTTAAAATACTCTTTGATATATGTGGAATGCATAGCATAACATTTTGCGGATATTTGTGCCCTTATCGGATGTTGAGTCGCCATTTTTAAACTTCTTGCGTTATGGATTTTTAAATCACATGCCACTTTTATTGTTGTTTCCGGTAAATTAAATTTTCAAAGAAATTTTTTTTTCTTTAAAATGCCATTTGATATGTGTGGAATGCATTGCATAACATTTTGTGGGTATTTGTACCCTTATCGGATGTTGAGACGTAATTTTTAAACTTCCTGCGCTATAGATTTTTAAATCACACGCCCACTTTTATCAGTTTCCAGTAACTTCATTTTTTTTTGCTACATTGCCAGACAAAAATGGATATATTTTCTGATCTATTAAAGATATATGCATGAAATTTAGAACACACATTCTTTAGACTATTAGAAATAGATTTTCTGTAACCGAATTTTGTTAATTGATTTCATTTTAAAAATACGTCCATTTGTTTGCAAGAAAGGAAATCAGAAAATTGTTATTAAATTTTAATTGTTTATTTTACAAACGTAGGGACTGATAACAAAATTCTGTTACAGACAGTTTGTAGAACATGCTTTTGCAAATACATTGCAAAAGAAAGTTTGAATCTATCTTTAAAAATGGTTTAGATTATATCGGTTTTAGTACAATCCTGCTTTGGGTATATATTTTTTTTCAAATTTGGACCCTCAAATAATTTTTTTTCGAATATTTGGTTGAGTTCCTACATCTATGAGCTTTCTACATACAAAACATTAATATTTTACACCAAATATGAAAAAAGTTTTTAAAAATACCATCCTCTCCCCTTAAGCAGTTTGAGTATCCTCCCATTTCAACCTTCCCCTTTGCTGTTGTAATGCGGGCTGCATTTTATGACATAATCTTTGCCGACCACTGGCCTACATGATCCTTTTACCTTTCCACATAGGCCTCACCGCCGTCTCTCAACCCCTCTCCCACGAGTTACCGTGTTACATCGAGCAAGCTAGGAAAGAAACGGGGAGCATGATGAAAGAGGGGAAATGTAATCACGATGGCGAAATAAATCCGAGGTCCAACGTCGAAAGTTACCCAGCAATTCTACTTCGACCTCTCCCTAATCCAAGTAACTTACCCCAACTAGGATTTGAACTCGGGCCCGCTCGTTTCACATTCAGACGTGCTAACCGTTACTCCACAGCGATGGATGAGAGACTTCATATTTTTAACCATACCTGCTAACGGTAGGCTATGAGAACAAGGATTTTAAAAATTCACGGTGTGTAGAATACGTACAATTAACGCCAAAAAGTTCTTATTTCATAATGTTTTGATAAAATTGTCATATTTCATAAAATTTGTCATTTTTTTATATTTTGCACGATTTTTCTCCTCTATTAATATTTATATAACAACCACTGAAGCAGGCTTTCCAGACACTGTAAGGAAACACTACAGATGTTTTCCAGGAAACACTTGAAAAAATCCAAACTATCCATTCCACAACATTCCGGAATTCCCAAAGGCAAGTTAACTCTAAAAAATTGCCGTTTAGAGCAGCCATCGTCAACTGGCCTGCATGCTAGTTCGGAGCGCCGAGACGCTGGCTGAGAAGGTAGTAGTCTGCAGTGTGTCGAGCCAAGCCAACGCATCCCATCACAGAAGCCAACTTTCTGACCATAATTTACAATGTCTTCTTCGATTGTGTTCTACACGAGCGTTGACACCTAACATAAACCAGTTAGTGAGGGAAAAACGAATTAAAAAATCCAGGAAAACCAATGCTAATGATCGGCGAAATTAATTTTTATCATTTGTTATTTACATTGTAATAAAATAATTTAGGCCTACTTCAGTCTTGTAACAGAAACGACAATTTGTTTCATATGTTATACAAAATAACAAATAATTGGTTTTGTGATATATAGTGTCAGATAAAAAATGGATAATTAATTTTATTTTATTGGCGATACTTGAACAAAGGAATAGGATGACATGATTTAAATATTACTAATGGATTCGATTTGTTTAATATTTCGTAATAATGAAAATGCATTAGGCCTATAGGTCTGTATTTTATTGGGTTATTTTACGACGCTGTATCAACATCTAGGTTATTTAGCGTCTGAATGAAATGAAGGTGATAATGCCGGTGAAATGAGTCCGGGGTCCAGCACCGAGAGTTACCCAGCATTTGCTCGTACTGGGTTGAGGGAAAACCCCGGAAAAAACCTCAACCAGGTAACTTGTCCCGACCGGGATTCGAACCCGGGCCACCTGGTTTCGCGGCCAGACGCGCTGACCGTTACTCCACAGGTGTGGACTATATAGGTCTGTAAGTTCTCAAATACTTTATTATAAAAAAAAAATATTTACTTAACACATAACGGAAAAAATACATATTGTTTCTTGTCTTAAACTGAAAAGTGGTTTACTCATTACACAGTTCCTCTTAAAATAAATGAAGTACAGGTTTCTTCCGTGTTTATTATAATAAATTATTAGAGACTGATTAAAAGGGTTCAAGAAGTGAACGGACGCCACTGCCATCACCTGATTCCTTCCCCCCACCTCCTGCTGCACAGTTGATGTCTAAGAGATAGAACTGAGCAGCGAGCAAACTGTGCCTGCACCATAGTGCACTGAGATGACGACTCCTGGTTTAGAGTTATTGAAATCGTAGCGTCAATAAATTCGAGCAGATTAAAAAAGACGTGGTTCCTGTTTCACTTTGCTCATTCTTTTGAATCCAGTGAAAGTCTTAAAGTGATGGCATGTCTACTTATGTACGTGTAAATTGATGTTTTAAACGAGTGTCAACAATCAACTTTTATTGTGTATTTCACTGACACACGGTGTAATCTTTTTCCAGTAAATATAGAGAAATTACTTATGTTGTATTGTAACCAGTGTTGAGTGCAGCCGATGTAACAACTTTTTTTTTTTTGTTCCGTTCAATATAAAAAATTTGAGGTATCTAGTTCTTGCATTCAGGTAAGGATTTGATGATGCTGGAAAACTGTTTATTTATGCGTATTAATCTGTAAAACTTTATTTTCCAAATAATATGCCATGTAAAGAATTTAATAAATTATCTGAAAATTGGAACACTTAATTATACTTTTCTAAGGCCTCGCTGTGATTTAATTTTCTTTCCAAAACATTTTACTCTTGAAACACCACAGTTTTGCCTAAATATTAAATACTGGATGCAGTTGGTTTCAATGTAGAAATTTTGATGGTTTTTATAAACGGTTTCTTTTAGTCACTTCATAACTGGGTCAGCTAAATTCTGTAAATTAAAACCTGTTTCTTGTGTAATTAGTCATATCTGGTTGGTTTATTTCTGCAGATCGAATTTATGTGTCCAATATAAAAGGTCCCTTTTTGTTATTTATGTGTCTGTTGTTCTATTATTTGCTTATTATGACACATGAAACCGTTATAAAGTCCTCAATTGCCACAGTAGACCGATTTGCCCTCTGGATAACCAGTGACATTCAGATAAGTTTCTCATTTCCCCATTCATCTGCGTCCACCTTGTCAAACGTTAAAGAGAATCAGCAGATGAATTTTATCAGCATGTGTAGGTGAACATGACAGGTAGCCTAAACGATAATCGGATGCTGATATTGCTTATTTAACATCATTCTCATTGCGTTATGAGTATCCTGCATAATGCATGAGTGGTATGCGGAACAGCTGTTCGTCGAGGCTACGTAGCAACACCGCTGTGCCATAATACTCAGATTCATAATAATCAAGTTAATGACACTGTCTTTCAGGCATAGTATGATGTAATAATTTAATTCACGCTACAAACACAATCTTTTAATATTATTTCTCGTCCGCCATACCGTATCTTGGCGATTCTAAGTAAATAGTGCAATTTCTATCTCGATTATACAACTTTTAACACTATATCACTTATGTTTTCACGTGTTAATTAAGGGGACATTTATGTGAGTTTTAAATCTTTTACAATTTTCATCAAAAATTTATGAATTTTAAACTACATAAATATCCCTGCAATGCTATCATCTGTACAAAATTTGGTTGGTTAGGGCTAATAGTTTTGAAATAATGTTTTTTAAATGTATTTTATACTGACGTCACTAAAAAGGCTCCTTGCGTCACATTTTTCACAATTTTTAGTTCATATTAGCTCAAAAGCTTCAAAATAGTTATGGGAACATAAATTAATTCGTTTTTTGAGCTCGGTATAAATAGAGAGTCACAATAATTTTTAACTCGATTGTCTTAATTTTTCACCATTATTTCACCATAGTGTCCTCTTAACTAGGTTATATTTTGACTAGTTTCGGGTCCACGCCTGTGGAGTAACGGTCAGCGCGGTGGCCAGGTGGCCCGGGTTCGATTCCCGCTCGGGGCAAGTTGCCTAGTTGAGGTTTTTTCCGGGGTTTTCCCTCAACCCAATATGAGCAAATGCTGGGTAACTTTCGGTGTTGGACCCCGGACTCATTTCACCGACATTATCACCTTCATCTCATTCAGACGCTAAATAACCTTAGATGTTGATAAAGCGTCGTAAAATAACCTACTAAAAAAAAGACTAGTTTCGGCCTGGGGGCCATCATCAGAACTGGATGGTCTTCGCGCCTTCTGATTCCGTTTCCTGTGGGGGAGCGTTTGTGTAGTGTAATGTGGAGTCAAATAATGCGTGTGTTCTGAAATTGAGTTGTGTGTTAAGGATTTGATGCGAGTGTGTTTTGTGTGTCTATATATTTCGTATTGTTCTGGAATGTTTAGTTTCTGGTTTGTCGGTTGCAGATGTAGAAATTTCATGTCTGTGTCTATGTTGCTGTAAGTGTGGTTGGCGTTTGTGATGTGTTCTGCGTATGTGGAAGTGTTTTGTGATTTTGGCAATTTCTATTTCGTAGTAAAAGCAGTCTGTAGAAATTAAACTTCAATGTAACAGTAAACGATTTTAAGAAGACAACTTGCAAAATGTTCAACACAATTTATTAATAAAATTATCGTTAGTTCCACTCGCTGCTATACAACTGGATACTGTTCATTCTCTCACGCTTCTCTCGATAGTCTCCTTTGGTTATCTTTTGACTAGTTTCGGCCTGAGGGCCATCATCAGAACTGGGTGGTCTTCGAGCCTTCTGATTCCGTTTCCTGTGGGGGAGCATTTGTGTAGTGTAATGTGGAGTCAAATAGTGTGTGTTCTGAAATTGAGTTGTGTGTTGAGGATTTGATACGAGTGTGTTTTTGTGTGTCTGTATATTTCGTATTGTTCTAGTGTGTTTAGTTTCTGATTTTTCGGTTGGATATGTAGAATTTCCATGTCCATGTCTATGTTGCTGTAAGAGTGGTTGGCGTTTGTGATGTGTTCTGTGTATGTGGAAGTGTTTTGTGATTTTGGCAATTTCTATTTCGTAGTGAAGGTAGTCTGTAGAAATTAAACTTCAATGGAAATAGTGAACGATTTTAACAAGACAACTTGCAAAATGTCCAAAACAATGTATTAATTATCGTTAGTTCCACTCGCTGCCATACAACTAGATACTGTTCATTCTCTCACGCTTCTGTCGATAGTCTCCTTTGGTATTCCGACGAACTAAATAGTTTGTTAGTTTAGAATTCGAAAGACTCAAAGTTCTACTCAACATGTCGGCTTTCTTTACGGAGTTTCTCGCGGCCTTACTTTGTCTCCGATGAAGTGTGTATACTCGTAGGCCAACCGTTCTTAAAAGGAACAACATCCACCGTACTGGTAAACATGCAGCTGTTTAAGTTTAAGCATACTGTGTGCCTTGCTAGAGAAGAGAAGACAAGGGAAGAGAAACTGAAACATTAAACACGAAACTGAAGTTAATTTATTGGATGAAATTACAATAGTAAATGGCATAGTTAGTTGATCTTCATTTACTGTACACAGAGGGTATCCAAAATGTTGTGACTGACTTTAGAATATCGTTCTATTTACTAAAAGAAAGAAGAAATTTAAGGTAAACAAATATCCGAAACAGAAATGAAAGCCATGCAACCCGACATAGGTTTGATCATTAAGGACTGGATTTTTATGTAATAACAAGGTGTGAAATATGTACATATTTATGTAAGAAAAATAAGCTGAATATGTACCAAAATATGTAAAATCATGAAAATATTTAATATCACTCTCTGGCAGGTATAGGATAGGTAAGACTCTCCAGTTGTGATTTCATAGAGCACACTTGACGCATTACTATTTTCCCATCTGTAGTGAAAGCTTCTTCCATCGCAATCCATGATTTTTTTTTGTCGTTAGGGTTGAAGATACGGGAGCCATTTTAGTTAGTTAAAACAGTAGATAAACTCACTTGCACTTTATACTGTAAGTACTAAAACTAGAGAACTGAGTGAAATGAATGACAGATTGTTTCTTTACTCCAGCTTCTTTTCAAAAGTCTGCTACTTTATTGCGGCTCATGTTAGACTTGACACGGGTTTTCCCTGGAAGGATTAGGAAGAGGGTGGGTAAGGTTTCAAATTGCATGGGAATGGCTTCTTAAGACGTGTGCAGAATAATTATAGTTCGAGACAGATCATGTCGTCCTCGTCCCACTCCACCGCATGACGGCAACGCTACTAGGTAGTTGTATGAGAAAGGTTGCCTTTTGTTCACTCATATTTACAGTGGGCGGTATGGGGTGAGTGCCTTAATTACTTCCTGGAACTAAGAATGTTATGTTTCGTCCCGAAATATATCCTTTGGGTGGGTAAAAAGGCTTTTTAAATCTGTGTATTTGAAATTGTAAACTTCCCCAGCAGATGGTTTTTTCTTCCTTTTAGAAAGTAAAAATGAATAAAACCCCTAAATATGTAGATTTATGTAATACGGAGCCATAATATGTAATGTGGGGTAAATATGTAAAAATATGTAGTATCAAATTTTAATATATTTATGGTAATTACAAGATTCTCAAAGAATATAATATGTAATTACATAAAAATCCGGTCCCTACTGATCATGCTGCTTTATTGAGTGTCGTACGCTATCCAGCATCCCAGGAATTCGGTACAAGCAGCAACAATATAAACATATAAACAATATAACATTATAAATCATGAGTTAGCGTAAACTAAACATTTCAAATGTTCCCACAAAAGAAAGGTTAATTGACTAAGATACGGTGAGTTTGGAGGCCACGTACCAGGCCCACCACGGCCTGTTATGCATGAACCACGTTTTCTGCTTTGTGTGCAAGGCTACGTCTTCAAGGAGCTCTAGCAGTACACTGTGGTAAGCCTGTCCTGTTCTCCCATGTGAATAAGAAAGAGTAAAGGCTGGTTCACAATAAACCGGGGACGAGAACCAGAATGAAAACGAGAAGCAGAGGACGTGAATATGAAAATTTTTTATTCACAATAATCCGAGAACGTAGACGACTATGCATATCGATATGCATGTCAATAACGATATGTAAAGTCGATATTAAGCATTCTGATGTTATTTGTGTATAATTGACCAATGGCGTTCTCTCATGAGTACAAGGCAGCCAACATAAACACAAGTTAACCAACTTCGAAATTTCAACTGAAACATTTTATTAGGTACGGTACTATAAATATGCCCATGCATCTTTATTATCACAACCTATTTTAAGTCTACCATAACGTAAAATAATGAGAGAAGAAACATTTGTAATAGAACAAAAATCAACACAACAGTAGTTATTGAATTTAAACATGAATATGTAGTGTGTAATACAACCAATACACTAATAAAATATGATTCGCTTCCGATCGGTGTTCAAAGATGCAGCTATTGAAAGCCACGTATTCTCCTTCATTTTCTCATCTTTATACGAGGCGCGCCGCTTATCGTAAACGTGAGGATTTTCCTCAACACTCAATATTAGAATCTCATCAAATAAAACTTACTCCATGATGCACAGCACAGAACAAAATAATGCATAGGTTATGTTACGGTCTTCTTGCTACAAAATATACGACGACAAAATAGCTTTTAGATGGCAATAGAATGAATCGAGTGGGCTGTGATCGGAAACGTGAACGCCAAAGTTGAAACTTGGCCAACTCTCCTTTCCCGATCCCGGGCTCCGGCAAGCTTTTCGTTAATTGTGAATGCTCACATTTAAATGTCCACATTTTAACAATTTTACCATTTTCGTTTTCGTTTTTGTTTTCGTTTTCGTTCCGATTCTCGTTTCCGGTTTATTGTGAACCAGCCTTAAGCTCTGACAGTGCCTCGTCGCACAGTGTGCAATTTTCCCAATCTAGGTGGACAAAAATCAAATTTCGACTCGTTTAGTTAGACATAGGTGAATATGAATTCATGTTCTTTAACATTTGAAGAATGTTGTGAGAAATAGCTTTTACTGTTTTATCAGCGACAAGCAACATTTAGAAGGGTATGAACAATGAGTTCTTCCTAACACTGCTCGCTCCTGTTCAGCCGTAGACAGAGAGGCTTACTATGTGGGTGAAAAAGAGCCAATTGTTAGTGATTTATTGTGTTGTGATACATGGAATCCGTTCAGATAGGTACGTTCTTACCAATGTAACTTCAATTACAAGTTTGTAAAGTATTATTCTTCTTACAGAAAGGTTTAAACATTACAATTGAAATAAATATTATTTTAAATTTATCCAAGTATAATGAGAGTTTTAATATAGCCGGTCACGTCCGATTACAACAATTCTTTTACCATTTGATACAGCATCAATTAGGGTGTTGAATCCCTGTTTTAAAGTTCGTGCGTTCTTGCGCATTTATCAGTAATTAATTTTTTTTCAGTGGTGGGGCGTAAGATAACTGTTCCATATTTGACTTAACATCAGAAAAGAATCACGAAATAAGAAAGTTTTTAATCACTTGTGAGTGTTTTAGGACACAAAGTTATTCACATGACATCGAACATCAGGTTAAAAATACATTGGTAAAAGGTAAAGGTATCCCCGTAACATGCCATGAAGGCACTTGGGGGGGCATGGAGGTAGAGCCCCATGCATTTCATGACCTCGGCACTAGAATGAGGTGGTGTGGTCGACACCACGCTCTGATCGCCTTTTACCCCCGGGAAAGACCCGGTACTCAATTTTATAGGAGGCTGAGTGAACCTCGGGGCCGTTCTGAAAGTTTGGCAAAGAGAAAAAAATCCTGTCACCACCTGGGATCGAACCCCGGACCTTCCAGTCCGTAGCCAGCTCCTCTACCAACTGAGCTAAAAATTTTATCAAACCTTAACAAACGCATAGTGAATCAGAACGCAAATCACTAGTTGGACAAAATTAATAATTTCTCTGCATTCCAACGGATTGTTATGAAACTTTGTACATGCCCTACAGGTGGCATATATGTTTTGTGTACAAACTCTGATTACGTTTGCTCAAGAAAAATGACCCCTTTATTGTTGGTGCATTAAACAAAATTAATAACTTCCCTCCTATATAATATATTTTTATGAAACTTTGTACAAAATAATAGGCCTACAGTTAGCATACAGATGTAATCAGAATTTATACATAAAAATATATGCTACCTGTAACTCCTGTACAAAGTTTCATAAAAATCTGTTATGTAGGAGAGAAGTTAATTTTGCGTAAATGCACTCCCTGTAAAGGGGTACTTCCTCTTATGGAACCGTAGATATAGTTTTGTACACAAAAAATATATTCTACCTATAAATTCCGTACACTGTTTCATAAAAATCTGTTAGATAGGAGAGAAGTTATTATTTTAGTCTAAAACCGCCTCCTATGAAGTGGTAGTTCCTCTTACATAAATGTAGTCAGAGTTTGTCCATAAAAACTATGTTTGTACAAAGTTTCATAACAATCCATTGGAATGCTGAGAAGTTATTAATTTTGTTCAGCTAGATTTGCGTTATTGCACACTGTGCGTCGTGCTCCAAGGCAGCACTCGGGCGTAGGTTTGAACCTCGCTTGGGCTAATTATCTGGTTGAGTCTTTTCTTAAATTTTGCCCAACTGTAAGCGAATGTGTATTAATAGGGATATCCTGAACTAGCACCAACAGATAGCGCGCGTGTACTTTGAGGGATGCGCTTTGCGTGTGCATTTGTTTTCCGGTAGGGGATACTCGTCTAATTCGGCAATACTTTATATTTTGACACAGTTTGTAGTAACATATTCTGAAATTAAATATTCCTCTATTATAGAATGTGTTTAAACATTAAATCCCAATAAACCCCTGAAAGAAAATTCTACAAATCTAAATTACTTTACACATAACACACTAATAAATAACAAATGACATGTTTCCAGATTTGGTACTTCATCAGGATAAATTGGCAATAGTACAGGGGTAATTTGGCAATACGATTAAAAAATAAATTTTTCAAAATAAAACAGTGGTACGAGGTTTACAAGACTTAATTTACTGGGACAAGAAAGCACTAAATACCATAAACACAAAACAAAAGCAAGAAAAAAAATTGAATGGATTTTTCCGACCACTCTTATTAATTATATTGAACGGTTGTCTTCTAATTTCTGTTGTCAATAGCCCAAACCCAAGTTCTTGCATTTTGAGTACATATGTCACCAGTTTTTGCTCTTCCTCAATGGTTAGAGCTAGGGGTCTTCCTTTCTTGGGAAAGACAACGTCATCGGGTCCTGAGGATGGATACAGAAACCTCTTTAAGTTGTTAAAGGGCACATTGTACTTCTTAGAAGCCCTATAAGTCGACCATATAACTTTCAAAACATTCCCAACCGCAGCCCGCAAATCATCTTTGGAATATTTTTCAGAATAATGTCCTCGTTCCCTTGGCATATCTGCAACACACCACACACAGTGCTGCATTGAAGACTGTAAAAATCCCTCATACGTCCCTACTCTTAAATTTTACCATCGAGTACACATTCTTGTTCAAAGAGAGCAGCAATATATCACTAGAAAGGAAAATGGCTAATTCACACTACCTTGGAGAAGACATTTTTTGCCAAGAAGAACATAAAACGAACTAAGGCCTGATGAGTTATTAACAGAAAATATTAATTATATAAATGGTACCTTATAATATGGAATCTCAGCTTTTGATATATAATGCACAAACAAACGTAGGTAATGAACAACACTTTTCTTCCGTCTTTGTATACACACGTCCACACAACCACCACGTCAAAAGGAAATATTCAACACTTCTTTCTATTAGTAACGATATGTGCCACTATAGGCCTAATGCGCGGATTCGAATGAAACGGAAACTAAAAGTACACTCAGATGTTGCACTCTATGATCGTGTCATTGAACTTCTTAAAACTCTGGAGGAAATTTGGCAATAGAAGAAATACAAGAATATTGTCAAATTTCCCATATTGCCGAATTTTCCGAGTTTCCCCTACATAAACATTGAGGATTTACGTAGTGTATTAGTACATTAAATACTCCTAAAAACAATTTAAAATGTCACATTTTTGTTGTGTTCCTATATGTAAAAACCAGGGAAAGCCTGAATTCTGAATATATGCTTTAAACCTTAAAAAATTTAACTAATTAAATTGCGCCTCGAAAGTGATAGCTATTAAACAAAAATAACTACTTCGAGTAAGGAATTGCTGGCTACAGTTTCATTTTGGAAGAGGGAAAAGAAAAATTAATAAAAGCATACGCAACCTCGACAGCAAGCTATGTTAGCTTAGATTATATTCAGTACTTCTAGGAGTCTCCGAAATTTACGCCAGCATTTTACGCCTGCAGTAAACTCTCGATTAACTGGGATGTTTATTATCCAGGACGATTCATAGTGCAATCCATTTCGTGAATAATGTTTTAATGTGCTGTAGACTAATTATTATTAAAACCATGTTTTCACTTCAAATTTTCAAAATTAACCTACATAGTATTCAAAACTGCATCCTTAACCTACAAAACACAGGAATAATCATGATACTACTGCAATCATATTATATCATCTTATCAAACATTGCATTTGATCTTTCTGAACTAGAGAAAAAAATACGAAGAATTCAATCTCGATAATGCCTTCCCTATAAAAAACACATTGGTGGCTGCATATTCTGTTTCTAGCCTACGGTACTTACAATACTAATGATTAAAGAGATAATATTCACCTTCGACAAAGTATTTTTTTTATTCGTGCACCTCGTTCTCAAAGTTCTCGTTTAGGTTCATGAATAGCTTACTCGTATCTACAGTATATTCTGTATACTGCAGATTTCCCCATCCATCTCTTAAGGGGAATCGCTCAGTATTATACAAGTTTACGCTATTATTTATTGTAAATTAAATTAAATTATGAGGTAAGAAAATACTGAATTATATTAAATTATACTAGGTTAAACAAAATAATTATAAATATAATTTTGAAACGCACAGAAAACCAACAAATGGGAGAACATAATCACCTGTAGCATATGACATAATATAGCCTTACAACATGTCCCGCATGGAACGCTCCTGCCATCTGACGATAAAACTTCGCATAAGATATCCCTACTCTGTGGCGAACTCGAACTCCTCTCGCTATAACCTATTTCATCTAAATGTGTTATATAACCGCACAGATTATAAGAGTGTCACTTATTAATGGATTAATAGTAATATACGTTACAAGAGCGGTATGTTGACGTTTTCATGTTCGAAGAAAAGATTGAAAAAGCGAAACGTAGTTGAGCTTTTTTAATTTCCGAGAACACGAAAACAAACATACCGCTCGTGTATCGTACATTATTTTGTGCGAAGATCGTTTATTACATACCTGAAAGACGAATTTCTAATTAGTTGCAATGAAATCTCCATGTTGGTTTCTGTTTAATGACGGCAACTTCGGAAAACCAAAATGTCTTTCTTCAACATTGTTGCTATAAAATGTTTTCTGTGTTTACTATACTCCAGCAGGCCGTGATATACGTCTGTTTCTTTTCCCTCAGTCTATAAATGCGAACTTAAAACAAACCGTAAGGTTATGTAATGATTTATTTTTCATTTTAATATTTTAACAATATTATTTATATAACATATTGCAGTAATAACATCGGCATCTGGAATCTCGTTGATTTTTTCACGGCTTCCTTAATGTTACTTGTATCAGGAATGCAATAAGTTTCGTGGAGTAGTAGACTTTACTGAATTTTTGCAAATATTTAAAAACAATAATTAACATTGCAATTTAGGTGAAATTGCAGTGGTAAGTTTCCAATTTATAATTATTACTATGTTAAACGTCTTTAAAAATAAAATGTTAAAAGCCTAAAGCAGTAAAATGAATGTCGCGCTTAAGCGGTAAGAAGAGGGAAATTGTTATGTGTGTTAGGTTGGGAATACTGAATGTGGTATTTCACACTTACCGCGTATTGGTTCTGTGCGGAAAACAAGCATATACGCACGATCTCGCACAAAAGTAAGTAAGAACAGTGATAGATGCTATATCACTACAGTACTTCCTCTCCTTTCTATAATCATTAAAAAAAAATCTATCAACGCTGAATAGTCTCTGCTATTGAAAGTGTCATTAAAAAAATAAAAAGCATTGTAGGGGATCGGGCAGTCGAGGAGTCCCCTTGTCTCGATCAGAAAGTCAGGTGTGCTGGCCCAGTCCCGTGTAGCCTACACGAGACGCATTTTTACAAAGATCAGCCTCCTTCTCTTGAGTAGGAATTCATCCCAAGGCTGATTTCAAAAATGTCCGACTACAAAAAGCTGTGACACCTGTTTCATTTTCAGACGTGGTCGTACTTTCAAGAGCATGTTATATTTCTGAGGTGGAAGCTGTTTATGGAGATACAACATGTAGCTTTCATTTAAAAATATCAGACAGGTTTCTCGAACCTACAGGAAGGAGGTTATTTCCACAGGAGGAAAGCTATGAAGTTGTATGTAATAAAAACCAACAAGGCATGATTTTCAATTTGGTTTCCTCATATTGCAACAAAGCTATCTGTCTCATAATGACGTGGTTCTTATTTTCGCGGGTTTCAGCAAGCAGCCGGTCATCTCACGCCTCTGAAAATCGTTAGTTCTTTCTCTTATTTATGAAGGACAGGGGCGTAGCCATAAACTCTACGACGGTAAAGCTCTTTCCTAGTATATAACAATAGCGAAAGGGATTACGTCACATTTAAGCTCAGTGAAGATTATCTTTATAAATAACAAGAAGTATAATGTTGGATTAACATAGGGCCTAGACTGTTTGCCGAACGTTGGTGTAAATAGTACGATTAGCGATTTCGTTGTCAGTTACCTTGATACAAAAAAATAGCAACAGTTTTGTTAGAAATGTTTGCTAAATAAACTTACGTGAATTTAAATTGAGAAAGTATTTTTTGTGATTGTAGTGAATTCCTCACGTAGAAAATAGTCCATTGTATGATATGTCGGCCCATTTTGCGTAATTTCTGAAAGATCAATGTCTGAAATTTCAGAACCTTCCATTATTAAGGGGACCGAATGTTAAATGTTCAATGTTTTGGTGTATCCAGCTCCTAAAAAATTGAAGATATATCGCTGAAACTTTTACAGATTGTTGTTTAATGCTTTCTCTGTCCATTAAAACATTTTATTTTATTTTACCTTCATGATGCTTTCCCCCTAGTTTGTTTTCCAAATGTCCGAAATTTGACATCTTTTTTTATAGTTAAGATTTTTTTTGCCAGATTTTTTTTTTCCAATTCTCATAATTTTACATTTAATAGAAAGGGCATCACTATGGCAATACATGGTAAAAGAAATCAAGTTTCTGTCTGGATTAGGTTTCACGCTGAGTGTACCCAAAGTTTGAAAAATACTTAAAGAAAAGAATAGGTCAAGAAAAGAGGACGTAACCGAAGTGTTACTTGCATACAGTTACAAAACTATTTAAAAATGACATTTGCGGGAAGAGTTGAACGCTGATATTTTGTAATATTAAATTCAAAGTGTCATTGCAAAAAAATCAACAATTTTTTTTTTAATTTTAGCCACTTTGTCGTATCTGGTCCCCTTAATTCTTAATTTTTAAATTTTTTACATCCTGTAACGATGATACATGATAGTAAATGATAAGGTTACAATTTTAATAGATATAACTCTAAATCCTTCAGTAAATCCATAAAAAGCGTTTTATGTAAGTACATAGCACGCTTGAGACAATTTTTTTTTTTTCAGAAAGCTAGAACCTCATGAAATCTTTTACATAAAGCAAGCAATTAATTGGATTAAGATGGAGCAAGTCAAGGAGGATTTGAATACATGTAGGCCAAACGGACAGTCTCGCGAATGTGCATCAAGAGGAAAAGGAAGAGATTTACGGTCTTAAACCTATTAGCAGATTCTCGTGAGACGCTGAGTGTACCTACAAACATCGAATCTCGTTAACTGCGATTATCCTCCTGGAAATTAAGAAATCAATAAAAATTCTCTGCGCAAAGAGTTGGCAAACTCTTGACGGCGAGGTAGAGCGAAACCCAGATATATGATGAGTAACAAATTATGTCAGACGTGCCCTACGAACGCTCAGGAATAATTTAGTTTTTATAGTTCCTTAAACTATGAACTGTGTCCAAGGATTCGTAAATTTGCAGCGAAAATTAGTCTATTACGATTTTCAGCAGCACATACGTACTGGTAAGTTTTCGTAAACCTAATAAAACCAAGATTAAGGGCCAAGCTATTCGATCATGATAAACGCCCTATGCTTAGATTTGCTTCGCTATATGAATTTTGTTTTGTGCGCAATGGTGGCACCACAGTCTAGTATACGTATACAGTCACGAAGCTTGAGTTGTGAGGGTGCTAGGAACACTAGACTATGCCGGTACTATTTCGCATTGTCTGTAATGAGGCGATATTAGCGATCCTAGTGGCTAGCAACTGTCTATGAATGCGTATTTACTACGTATTGAGCTTCGTCACTGTATATACTAGACTGTGGTGGCACGCTGATGTCTAATGTGGCCAAAATTCTTGTGCTTCTAGAATTATTTACAATCACTGAAAAATAAATAGCAACAGTTCTCAAGTTACGGCGGTTTTATTTTATGTCTTCCCAAACAGAGCACTCTGTATAGGCCTATCAAGAACGAACACGATCAATATATGTAAAATTGTAGTTGAGCTCTTGTAATTTATGGAGCAGTATTAGGTTCCAACAACAACAAAATATTTTAGCCATATTAGGGAGAAAAATATTACGCAAGATTATTTGGACCAAGTTTGTAAATGGACACGAAAATTTCGAACAAATAACAATAAAGAAATATACCTACAGATTGTTTAATTCTCTCACAATCAAAACTAAAAGGATATGATGGTCGAGGCATATCCATAGAATGAAAGAGATCAGAGGGATTAAAACACTTTTCAAAGATAAATCAGAAAAAGGGCGTACGGTAGGAAAATCAAAGCAATGTACACTGGCAAGAATCTGTGGGAACGATCTCAAAGTTTCAGGTGCAAGAAGATGGAGAAGAATGACGCAGAAGTGTGAGAGAGCCCATGGTCTTTCATGTACTGCAAAGCCACAGACGATGATGATTTATTTCAACCATCTCTTGTGAAATGGTTACACTTGTTTCCCTAACACTCGAAATAACTATTTTCACATTTTAACTTAACAGAAGTTCAGTGTAATGATATGAAAATAATATGCTCTGGAGAATAAAAACTTGGAAGTGGGGACAACCTATTTGTAAAGGCAATACTGTGGGCAAAACAACGTGAATAAATCGGTTCTGAGTTCACATTACACACATTCTCTTTTACGACATAAAATTTGAATTCTGCTGTTATTAATTGTGAAAATATTGACTGAAGTTGCATCTTTGGAAGTAAGGTAGGTGTCCCTGATATGGCCATGCTAAGGTTTGAGAATTTTTCTAGCCGCCATTTAAAAAAAAAATGTAAACCACTTCTTTCTTACTCGTTCTCAGTCTAATGGACTTTCTTAAAACAATTTCCTTTCCCCATAAAAATAGCTTTAATTGTCCAAAAAGTGAAAAAATTCCAAAAGTCTACCTAGTGGCCATATCAGGAACATGTGCACATGATATGGCCACCCTTGTTCCATGTTCTACAAATCGTGATTCTTTTTAGTTTGATAGCGCAGTTGTGCTAAAATTAAATAATTTTGGTGTAAAATGAATAAACATGACACTTAATAATCTTTTTTATAGTTCAAAAGTGTAGTCAGGTTTTTCCATAAAAAATTAAGATGTTTTTCTTAAAATGCAAAATTTTTGCGTAATCCCAGTTATAAGGCATGTAAATTTGTCAGGTGAAAAAATAAAAGTGAAATGAACTTGATATGGCCATGGTGCATTTGATATGGCCATATCAGGAGCAGGTAAGCTTTCACGAAAATCGTTTGATTATGAACAACTCGTAAAAGATAAGCCATCAACGACAACACCAATCAACAGAACATTAAAAACTGAATGGAGTACTATGGTTTTCATGAACAAGTCTTTGAAAAACATGCATAAAACAAAGGAGACTCACCAGAGAAAAATAAGAAGAAGTCACATGAAAACCGCAAAACAGGCAACTGACGCCATATTTCTCAACCTGACTGGATGGAAAACGATCAAGTGACATACCAGGATGTCCTTTCACTGGATTCTGTTGCAATTTAGCAGATTTTTTGGTTAATTAACTCACAATAAGGGGGTGGCCATATCAGGAACATGGTCATAACAGGAGCACCCACCTTAAATATAACCGGGATACCAGTAACCGAAAGCAAATAAATACCACTTTATCGTGACCATGGATGCAGTGTCACAAAAGCTACTTTTGTTTCAGACCCTGAATATTCACTGGAAAACCTGCAATGGTTAAGCGTTCAGATCATCTGGAACCCTTCACTGTGCGAGTTATAATGTCGCTTTGTATTATAGTCCACTGTATACCAGGCTTTGCTTGTCGTGACATGCAGGTGTCAGAATTTACTACTTTCGGCGACAGGCTCGTGAAGAGGAACCTTGCTCTGTTTGCGGCATTATTGAAACTAAAAATTGTTATTAAAGTGGATAATCTACGAGACCAGGCGGACAGGTAATCTATACTAATAATAAATCTGTAGCCGAAATTTTTCTGGTAATTTTCGATTTTCCAAAAATAATTGGTCCTAACATATATAATTAATCACCCTGAAACCGAAAATCGCTTTTTTGAAATTTTTGTTTGTATGTCTGTCTGTATGTTTGTTACCTTTTTACGCGATAATGGCTGAACGGATTTCGATGAAAATTGGAATATAAATTAAGTTCGTTGTAACTTATATTTTAGGCTATATGGCATTCAAAATACATTATTTAAAAGCGGGGTTATAAGGGGGCCTGAATTAAATAAATCGAAATATCTCGCTTATTATTGATTTTTATGAAAAATGTTACATAATAAACGTTTCTTTAAACATAATTTTCGATAAGTTTTATTCCTTGAAAAATTTTGATAGGACTCATATTTAATGAGATATATGTGTTTTAAAATTAAAATAACTGCCATCTAAGGCCGTGTAACGAATTAAAAAACAAATGACTTCGTCTATAAGGAGCCTTGGACAGCAACAATCGAAAGCTATGAAAGATAGCCTGCAGATAATGTTTCTGTGTTTGTATGAAGTAATATCGGAAGCTAAATTAACCGATTTGTATAATTAATTACTAATTCACCATTGGAAAGTGTAGTTTCTTTAGATGGACATAATGCTGTAGTGTTATTACAGTAACTTCTGAGTGAATCGAGGACAGGTAAGATTAAAATAGCTTCTTATGCACAGAAAACTTGATAGGCTATTCTGTACATTCGTTTCCTGTATTTCCTAAAATAATTTTTATGACCAAATGAGTGGTCTCTGGATCAAAATGATCGCATTTTAATTATGCAAATACCATTTAAATTAAGTAAATAATAAACGATTTATCCTTTTATCAAACACGAATGTTCCCTGGATCAAATGTCCTATTTTAATTATGTAATTACTTTATATTTATTTCTAACGGGTGCAGCGGAGCGCACGGGTGCGGCTAATATTGAATAATTTGACAGAACACAAAGAAGAGGAAAAATAATGATAAATTCTTCAATCTTTTAGATTTAAATCATACCCATGTCTCATTAATAGAATTGAAAATTTTAAGGATATACATGCATTTGAACCTATTCCCTTTTGTGAAAAGTGAGCCATGCGCTTATATATTGTCACAGTTTTTTAGGTAAGGAATTCTAAACTTCCTAAAAATGGTAACTGTAAACTCAAACTCAAACTCTACAAGACGTAACACATGGTCTGCATTCATATTAACCTTTTCCCAAACAGTAGGCTACTGCAATTGAGACACCGTTCTCTCTTCGACTACCATCCACACGTCATAAAGTATGCCATCCCAATACACGCCCCAATAACTCCATTGATGAAAATAAAAATGAGATTTCTGAAAATTTACAATCATATCATTGATTTATTCTCTTGAAAAGTGTTATCGTTTGAAGCTGTACATATAGTGGGATTCAAGTAGACTAGTTCCTAAGAAGCTTATAATATGGTCGACCTGGTTGGCGAGTTGATATAGCGCTGGCCTTCTATGCCCAAGGTTGCGGGTTCGATCCCGGGCCACTTCGATGGCATTTAAGTGTGCTTAAATGCGACAGGCTGATGTCAGTAGATTTACTGGCATGTAAAAGAACTCCTGCGGGACAAAATTCCGGCACATCCGGCGACGCTGATATAACCTCTGCAGTTGCGAGCGTCGTTAAATAAAAAACTTAACATAGCTTATAATATGGCCGTCTTTTCAGTGTTGCCAACTGTTACCAGATATCACCGAAGCACGTAAAATCACAATGCTATATACTGAAACAATGTTTATTTACACCATTTATTTATTCTATTTAATTCATTTATTTATGATTGATTGATTCACCTAATATTAAAATTTATTTTCTCTGGCAACTTGGAATTCATTGCAATGACAAATTGTTTTATGATTCGTGAGCCCTAACCTAAAAATGTATTTTGTTTTTGCCACATGAAATGATTAGCACGAACTCCGAAAACCGAATACCACTTTAAAATGTATACTGTTAATTTATTAATTATTACTGTATTATTTATTAATATTAATTGTTAATTACGTTCAAATTTCAAATAACACTCGCTAGTAACTTTCGTTTCATGAACGTTGGCGTCCACACCTGTGGAGTAACGGTTAGCGCGTCTAGCCGCGAAACCAGGTGGCCCGGGTTCGATTCCCGGTCGGGGCAATTTACCTGGTTGAGGTTTTTTCCGGGGTTTTCCCTCATCCCTATATGAGCAAATGCTGGGTAACTTTCGTTGTTGGACCCCGGACTCATTTCACCGGCACTATCACCTTCATCTCATTCAAACGCTAAATAACCTAAGCTGTTGATAAAGCGTTGTAAAATAACCTACTAAAATAAAAAAAAAATGAACGTTGACAGCTTCTTCAAAACCAAACGATGCAGTCAACATTACTGTTAGAAATGAACTCCCAGTTGCAGTACCGAAATAGAAAATAAAGTTGACAAAAAAAATTGAAACTGATGACAAAATCACTTATAATCCACTAACATATGTAGTAATAGGGGGAAAATGGTTAGGTTTCACCCTCAGAGTATAAAGTAAGAATACCCGAACTATACCAGGATATTTATAAATAGTCACGCAAATATAGTACAATTTGTTTAGTTATTTACACCTTCTGTGTGGTATTTTAGCTTGCAATTACAATGATTATTCAATATCTTGTGTGTAATTCAAAATTTTGCCCCTCGCCACTAGAAATTTGTACAGCCTTTTACTGTCTGAGCGCAGGTAACACGTCACAGCCGGTAGTCACAGATTCCTAGAAAAGCTTATCTAATCCTGATTACTCGCGGTTTTACCATTATCTCTGCACTAGTGACTCGAGTTTCCTGCATCTAAATTCTGTAGACCACATCTGTATCCTTTCAAATGTGTAACGCAAATCTCCAACCTCCAATAATGGAGTATGATAATGGGAATTTCAATTTTTTATTGATTGAAATGCTAAGTTAATCTGACTAAATAGGCTGCTGCAGCAAATTACGTTGTAGGAGATATAGGGGATGTTTCGAAACAATTCTACAAAAATTTGCCTTGAAAACTCTACTTTATTTAAGGGAATAATTAAGGCCCGTTACACACTTGAAGAGATTTTGCTAGCGAGAAATGTGTTGCGAGAAAATTCAAAGATTGATAACATGGATTCAAATGGACGTCCACACACTGGAAGAGATTCTCGTTCCAGGTGAAAACCTCGAGAGGGTTTCTCGCTGAAATCGGTAGCTCAGCGAATTTTCTTGACACATTTATCAAAGAAGTTTGACATTTATACTCTTTATGAGGATTGAATGTAGAAAAAGATAACACAGGTGGCGATGAATTGTATTGTTTTTATTGAAAATGAGGAAAGATGGCTGATAATTGCAGTCAGAAACTTATCGAACTTGTACGATGTCACCCGTAGGCCTATTTATATGATACACGGGATGAAAACTATAAAAACACGAAACTTAAACAAGAAATCTGGAGACAAATATCAGATGATCTGAAAATAAATAGGGCTATATTTTATTTTGATGAGATTTAATAGTATTAATTATAACATTTGAAATAATGTGTCTTAACAGTTTACATAATTTTAATCAGAACAGCAAAGAATCCTCTATCATATCATGGATGGCAAAAAACTGAGGTCTATCCAACCTGAAATAACGTCTAAACGTATAATCATCCAAACTGAAATAGTGACGGAAACTCGCCCTTATCTTCGTGAGATACAATGTGATTTCCGGATATTTCTGGCTTTATTTTAGACCTACTTTTTCTTTTCATTAACAAAATATGTTCTTATAACTCTATTTCCTCATCATCTAAAGATTCAGATTCAACATAGTAGCGTTCGTACATAATTTGTTAAGTACGACAATATACTTATAGGTTATACATTTAAGTACGACAATATACGTAAATACATAACCTGTAATATTTCCCCCAGTGAGTGATTACTATAATCAGAAAAATACTCTCTACATAAAGGCAGTGCATAGATGACCATAGCGAGGTGTGATCTGTGATAGCGAGAACTCACTAAGTGTGTGGAGGAAGGCTCTTCGCCTCTTCCTCGCAACACATTTCTCGCTAGCGAGATGTCAAGTGTGTAACGGGCCTAACTGTGTAAATAAATACAAACGTATGTTCGACATCTATACTAATAATAAATTTGTGGCCAAAATATTTCTGGTAATTTTCGATTTTCCAAAAATAATTGGTCCTAACATACATAATTAACCACTCTGAAACCGAAAATCGCATATTTGAAATTTTTGTTTGTATGTCTGTCTGTATGTTTGTTACCTTTTCACGCGATAGTGGCTGAACCGATTTATATGAAAATTGGAATATAAATTAAGTTCGTTGTAACTTAGATTTTAGGCTATATGGCATTCAAAATACTTTATTTAAAAGGGGGTTCTAAGGGGGCCTGATTTAAATAAATCGAAATATCTCGCTTATTATTGATTTTTGTGAAAAATGTTACATAACAAAAGTTTCTTTAAAAATGATTTCCGATAAGTTTTATTCCTTGAAAAATTTTGATAGGACTGATATTTAATGAGATAAATGAGTTTTAAATTTAAAATAACGCCATCTAAGACGGTGCAATGAATTAAGAACAAATTACTTTCTATAAGGGGCCTTGGACAACAACAATCGAAACAGGGGCCTTGGACATCAACAATCGAAAGCTATTAAACATAGCCTACAGAGAATGTTTCTGTGTTTGTATGAAGTAATATCAGAAGCTAAATTAACCGATTTGTATAATTAATTATTATTTCACCATTGGAAAGTGTAGTTTCTCTAGATGGACATAATGCTATAATGTTATTACAGTAACGTCTGAGTAAATCGAGGACAGGTAAGATTAAAATAGCTTCTTATGCACAGAAAATTTGATAGGATATTTTGTACATTCGTTTTCTGTATTTCTTAAAATAATATTTATGTACACTCATTTTAATCTCAGAGAATTAACGAACAACGAGAGTGTATTGATTTAGTATGCAGTAATAGTACGTTAGCTTAGCAATCCATTATTTTATAATTCAAATTTTAACTATGCTCAATTGAATTGTGTTAAAATACATAAAATATATATGCAATAAATGCAATGCAAAAAAATTGGGTAATGAGCGAAGCAGATTATCTTGCGCTATTGTAAAAGTTGTTCCCTGGATCAAACGTCCTATTTTAATTATGTAATTAATTTATATTTATTTCTAACAGGTGCAGCGGAGCGCACGGTAAATAGATCAATAAGTAAATAAATAAATTAATTAGTTAATTAATGCATAAATAAAACCTGAAAATCCCGAAAGTCAAAGGCCTCTTGTCATTTGAAAAGATAGCTAGAATATTGGTAACATGGTAAGTTAACCCAAGAGCATATAGTCCCTGCGGTGGCAGAGTGGTTGGGTCACTGGCTGAGAAGAAACTGTCTACTGAAGGATGTACTGGAAGTAATGGTAAACGGGAGAAGAGTTCGGGGCGAAGAAGATATTAGATGATTGACATTAAGATATATGGATCATATGCGAAGACTAAGAGGAAGGTAGAAAATAGGAAAGATTGGAGTCTGCTGGGCTTGCAGTGAAAGACCTGCCATTTGGCAGAAAACTATGTATGTATTACTGATCTCGGTGTATTATTTTCATTTTCTCACTCGTGACACCCACTTTTATTCCAAAATCCTTTCTGGTCAACAATTCTTGCTCATTCTATCATCTCACCAGCGCTGAATAACCTCTGTAGTCGAAAGCCTTGGTCGGTGAAACGATGGAAACATTAAACAAAATCATTGATAAAAGCGAAACTGGAGTTAAAAAATAAAAGCTTCAGTTCGTACACAGATGATGCGGGATGTCCCTTTGTTTATAAAATAGCTGTGAAAGTTTGACTTCACGCCAATGAACCACGCAGCGTGAGTATTGGCGATGGGACAAGAGTTGCAACACTGTCAATAGTATTATCGAGGTGTGCGGAGGTGTGTAGGCTTACTGGGTCACTCGCAGCGTGAACCATCCGGCACCTACGCAGACGACAATGAAATCACGATTCTGAATAATTTAAATCACACTCGAACTTCATGCGCACACACACATCTATAACGTCATTACACGTCACACTTCCACAGGCTTGTGATGTTACTTCATTAGGCATTCCTTACGTCGCGGCTATCATTGGAACTTGGAGGTGTAGATATAAACGATACGGAGGACAAAGTAATTCCTATCAATAAAATATACCTCACTGCACAAGTGTATTGTTAATTGATTCTACACCTTTTCCAGTTGTATTTCAGAAAATATCAATTGTATTTCATAAATTATCAAATGTATTTCAGATTAGTCAATTTAATTTCAGAAATTATCAATTGTATTTCAGATTTCTCAATTGTACAGAGTGATTTATATAGAACTGACACATTTCTTTCTTTAATTATTCCGTTGGAAATTCATTCAATGACCCAATTTTAGCACCAAATTAAGCAGAATGTTCTGGAGTTTCGATTCCTTGTCACTAGATGCGCAGATGTTTATGTTTTATTCCTATTGTTGGCAGCACTGACCCAATTTTAGCACCAAATTAAGCAGAATGTTCTGGAGTTTCGATTCCTTGTCACTAAATGCGCAGATGTTTATGTTTTATTCCTATTGTTGGCAGGACTAGATGCGCAGATGTTTATGTTTTATTCCTATTGTTGGCAGCTGTTTTCGACATTTTGTGTCAACGTGAAAATGCAGTACACATTAAATCAACGACTCTTCCTTGTGAAGCAATACTGGATTACGAATTCAATTACAGCTACTCAAGGGCATACCAGAGAGAATTTGGTGTTCGCAATCCTCCCAAAAGAAACACAATACTGGGACTGGTAAACAAATTGGAAACAACTGGATCTCTGGTGAGTGAAAAGGGCAAGCATCGTTCATCTAGGCTTCCCACGGTTGTTGTTGACGTAAGAGCACGACTGGAGCAGTCACCCAAAAAATCATTAAGACGTTTGTCGCAGGAGACAGGGTACACCTACTCAATGTGTCAGAGAGCTGCGAAAAGTGCAGGCCTAAAGCCATATAGGGTTACGGTTGTTTCTTTGACGACCGAATAATTTCCAGGAACCTGTGGCCACCGAGATCTCCGGATTTGACAACGCCGGACTTCTTTCTATGGGGTTACTTAAAAGACAGGGTTTACGCCACACGTCCCCAGACATTGGACGATCTGAAGCACAACATCACACAGGAGATTCAAGCTATTGACAACAGAGTCCTCCAACGAGTGGCCAGTAACATGGAACGACGTGTTGAGTTGTGCCTTATGCAGGATGGAGGACATTTTCAACATTTGCTATAGAGGTAAATAATCTCCCAAAATTCCTCTACATTTTAGGTATAATAAGTTGTCGCTAGCACAATTTGTTTTGAAACAATTAATGAAAGAAATGTGTCAGTTCTATATAAATCACTCTGTATTTCAGATGGTATCAAATGTATTTCAGATTTGTCAATTGTATTTCAGATGGTATCAAAATGTATTTCAGAAAATAAGCAATGTATTTAAGATTACATGTCATTTTTATTTCACAAAATAACAAATGTAAGTCTACGTACTTGAGATTTTAACATATATTTAAAAAAATGGAAAATGGATTTTAAAAATCAACTTTATTGCATTTTAGCTTCCGACAGGCATATTCTTCATAGTTAAAGCTGCATCATGATGAATTGTACTGTGTTGTACTGCACTAGCACAATCCCCATCAACAATATTATATGTGTTGCTTCATCAATTTTACTCTCTACAGTAGGTAAATTAGCCTACAACACCAGGACCCATGACGTCAGGAATTCCAAGATGGGTTTTTACGTACGTCTTCACTTTTGACACCAAATGATCTCGATTTGATTTAACATTGGAGAATAAGATGCCAACCGTAACTTCTGAAATACAAATGATAGTTTCTGAAATACAATTGACGTTTTCTGAAAAACAATTGATACTATCTGAAATTGAATCGACTAATCTGAAATACAAATGACAAATCTGAAATACAATTGACAAATTCGAAATACAATTGATGTTTTCTGAAATACAATTGATACTATCTGAAACTGAATTGACTAATCTGAAATACAAATGACAGATCTGAAATACAATTGATATTTTCAGAAATACTACTGGAAAAGGTGTAGATATTGAAAAATTAATTAAGCATCTGCAAAATTCAGTTCATTAAGACAAACAAGTAAATCAAAGATATTGATCAAACATACAGTATACGCTTGTTAATCCGCCCATTCCTTGCACAGAAGGAAGCCAGATCAGCGACAGCGCCGGACTATTGAGAGTGTTTAAAAATGTAATTAAATTTAATGTTATAAGCTGCGCCAACCACACCTTCTAAGCCGAAACTAGAACGTCCCACGCGTGTATACATATATAAATAAGTATATACAGTACGTGTATAAGTAATACAATATACACATGGCACCGATGCAAATTTCCTAGAAAATTATTACGGTGGAAGTGATAGGAGGTACACAAGAAGAAGGCCGTAAAATTGAGGGGCCGAATTACTGAGGGTTGGATTAGAGAGAGTCTAATGTATTACTAACACCAACATGCAGTAGTTTTATTTTAAAAACTTCTTACAATTCATGGCCATGGCTACATTTATTATATGAGCATAAAATATGGAACAACTGTTTGTAGCTTTCCTATTTTTAATTTCATGAAGAAACGCTTATGAAATACAAAAATTGTAAGGGGGAAATGGAATATTTTGAATAGTTTTCAAAAACTATATTTTTCATTAATTTTTTTACTTGGTTATTTAAGGACGCTGTATCAACTACGAGGTTATTTAGCGTCGATGAGATTGGTGATAGAGAGATGATATTTGGCGAGATGAGGCCGAGGATTCGCCATAGATTACCTGGCATTTGCCTTATGGTTAGGGAAAACCTCGGGAAATACCCAACTAGGCAATCAACCCAAACGGGAATAAAACCCGCGCCCGAGCGCAACTCCGGATCAGTAGGCAAGCGCCTTAGTCGACAGAGCTACGCTGGTGGCCCTTTTCATTTAGGCTATAAAAAGTGTGCCAAGGAGTCTAGTTTATACCATTTATAAACTATTATTTTGTAAAAATTGACCCAAATTTACTTAATGTGTAGGCTGCTTAATATATATGGCTGCCGTAGCACGGGATCTGGCTCCCGGACGACAGACCAGGCAACAGCCGGTAAAATGCTACCTAAAACGGCGGAAGCAGAAATGGATTATGAAACCAACCGTACAGTAGATGTCGTTCTTTCGGTCTTATACAAGCTTGATATCACGATAATAGGAAAGGATAAAATCCAGTGGTCCAGTGTCGCAGAATCCTAATTAAATTTTATTTGGTGGCTATTCCTTAACCTTTTAGTGACAGGATTTAAATTATTATGTATGGAAGACTCTGCCTATGTATGAAAAAACTCAAACAGAATCACCGAACATTTTTTCTCGCAAGTTCCCTGCCGCGGAAAACAATCTCTAATAGGAGATGTGAGTACCAGGGAGATTTTCTTCGCGGTAAAGGTGGCAACCTCATAGGTCTGAAATCCCTACTGCTACAATTGCCGATTGTCTGTGAAGGTAGCTACCTTGTGGGGTTCCGTAGCCTATAATAAGAATAACTTCGCCACTTAGTTCCTTTAAAAAATATAGAAAAATAAGAGTTTCCTCCTATTTTTCAAGGCAATTAAGTGTGATCTTACATATAGGCTAATAAAATAAGTATCCCGAAGTATAGTCCTAGAACGAGACAAGTTATGTTTGATGTTAAGAGATACGACCACAAGTATTAATTTTATTCTGGTAGCTGACTTATTGAATGTATTATAAGGAAGTTAAATTACTGTTGACGTATCTGTACTAAAAGGAGAACATTATTCTCACTTGAATCTACTCCGTACTTACAAAGGTTACAGTTGTTCACCCGATAATAATTGCTGTGTACTTTAAGAGATGTTGTGTGGGAATGCTTACACCATTTCGCGAAGATAACAGATTTCTTGAAGCAGAATTTGTTTTTGGTTGTAACAACGACCCACACATACGGAAAACAAAACAACCGCACGTGGACAAGTGCCAATCCAGAGAAGTGAATGGGGCTCGCTGTAGCGAGGAAGTGAAAGATGGAATGATGGGCTAATTTCTGTTCTTAAAAGCCAGAAAATGTAGTAGCTGCAGTTCATACAAAGCTGGCAATGTTGTCAGTTTTTCTTTACTAGGCTACATAAATCTGAATGCTGACTTTCCTCGGTACTTTCTGTGTGAGAGATCTGCATCCAAGTTCTCTATCAGTTTCGTAACTGACTTAGAATACACATACACATGTATGTATGTATGTATGTATGTATGTATGTATGTATGTATGTATGTATGTATGTATGTATGTACGTATGTATACAAGATGAACCGTAAGTAATGTAAGTTACTACCGGCGAATCAAGACCTCTAGCAGCAACAAAACTGCAACTACAGAATAAAATAAGTCTACGAATTTAAATGATAATTAAAAATATATGTATATTGGTTTATTACTCAGTATTTATTAAAGATGCTGTAGAAAATTACCTCATTCCGCAATAAGACATGCCTCACATCGTTTAAACAATTTATTTGACACTTTCTGTAATTCCGCTTCGGTAATACTGTATTGCACGTGTTATTTCGGCCTTCAGTGCTATAGTACGGGAATTATTCGTCTGGGTCACTGGCTGAGAAGAAAATACCTTCTGAAGGATGCACTGGAAGAATGGTGAACGGAAAAAGAGTTCGGGGCAGAAGAAGATCTATCTATCTATCTATCTATCTATCTATCTATCTATCTATCTATCTATCTATCTATCTATCTATCTATCTATCTATCTATCTATCTATCTATCTATCTGTCTGTCTGTCTGTCTGTCTGTCTGTCTGTCTGTCTGTCTGTCTGTCTGTCTGTCTGTCTGTCTGTCTGTCTGTCTGTCTACCTACCTACCTACCTACCTACCTACCTACCTACCTACCTATCTATCTATCTATCTATCTATCTATCTATCTATCTATCTATCTATCTATCTATCTATCTATCTATCTATCTATCTATCTATCTATCTATCTATCTATCTATATCTGTCTGTCTGTCTGTCTATTTCTATAACAGAGCAAAGCCCCAATTACAATAGACAGATATTTGCTTAAAAGATAAAATTGGAGATGACGTGAAAAAAGATACAAGTTAAATACAAATTAAAAATGAAAAAAAGAACAGACAAATAGATACTACTTAAATAAAAATAACCTAAATAAATACAGATATCAGATGATAGACGACATTAAGATATATCGATCATATGAGGAGACAAAGAGGAAGGTAGAAAATAGGAATGACTGGAGAATGCTGGGTTTGCAGTGAAAGACCTGCTCTTGGGCAGAACACTATGAATGAATGAGTACCTCTTATTATGCTCTTAAGTAAGCAGGTTACACGAGCTGGTAACGCATTTTTGCCTGTTCCCACCTAACAATAGCGTTTATAAATTTACTGTATCGTTTACATGGACGTTCTATATCTCTTCTTCTTCCTTTCGGGTGGAAGTCTTATGTCGCCTATTCATTCCAAAATGTGTTTTCTACTTTTCTTTATACTGATCTGTCTTATTATTCAGTTCTCGGATTTCTTTGTTCTTATTTTTAATCTTTGCTAGTACACCCTTTATTTTCCATAGAAGTCTCATTTCACCTGTTTGTATTTTATTCTCATTTCTTTTTGTGATAAGGTCTATCCAGGACTGACGTTCTATAAAAGAACGGAATAGCCATATGCAAGAATTCTTGCTATGTATTTGAAGGATCAAACTTTAAGAACTGCGCCAAGCATTGTAGCATGTTCCTTACTTACACAAATATACATAATTTTGTAAAAAATTCTCAGAAATAAAATCTTATTGTACATACATTTTTGCTCGTTAAGCATTTTGAAACGCGTTATGCTGTAGTCAGGTTGTAGATATTCAAGGCTAATGCCATTCGTTTTTGTGCCGCTATTCATGTAACATTCATGTTATTTACGGACACTCAGCCCAGTGATCAATGGTGCCAGGAATGGTGATGGACTGCTCATAAATTATAATTAAAGATCGAGCGGAGGCGTTCGGTAAAGGTAATGTAAGGCGATCTGCAAATCGGCTGCCTACGTCACCTCGCTGCATACTCATCATGAATCAGTAAAGTATTGTTATTTTGCAAAGGCCAAGGACATGTGTATTTTTCAAATCAGCAGTTATTGATGTGTTCTTAATATCACGTTATGCAAAATGTTGAGAAAAAAATACTTACTGTGATTTAGTGAAAAATTGATTTAAAATTGAGACAGGGAGATCAAAAACCCACTAACTCCAGTTTTTGAGAAAATTGAGTTATGGGCTGGATGATGCTTTTTAGTTTGTCCCGCATGCGTGGAAGGCAAGAATACACTAATATCGACATTCATCTGCATTCTGGGGGCTGTTTTAAAACTCGTGGAAGTCAGAACTCCACTTACTCCGTGGAATAAGAGAGTTTTTGCATTCCAAGCTTAATTTCCCGGTAGGTGGCAACACTATCGCTCAACCAGCTGAGTAAAGTGATACGATACAGTATTCAGAATGTCACAAAAATCTATGAAATCCATGTAAGTGAGACTATTAAAGGCACAATATCGAGTCGATTAACTTCCAGAAACCCAATACAGATGCATCTTTCCCCAGTCAACTAAAGTACAATTCAGCAATGCCATTGAAAGATGAAAGCAAAAGGACTTGCAAAATTTAATGCAGTTTATTTCTGAGGAAAGTAGGATGAATTACCAAACTCTGTTTGCGGACAGTAATAATCTAGAATCTAGATGCATAGGAAGAACATGAGAGTGAGAGAAAAAAAAACAGAATCTGTGACGTGAATGAGACTGTGTTAACATTTTAATATTGTTTGTGGTTTTATTTGTGTATTTTGATGTGCTTTATGGTAATTTGTGATTTTCTGTCTCATATATTTGAAATATTAAAAAATGTAGCAATGTTAATCTTAATAATAAACTTCCATTTTCTCGTATATTTCAATGTTTCATAAGGGAATTGTGATATACTTATCTCTTTTCCTTCACATGGCTCATATTTATTCACTTTTCTTAATTCATACACTGTGGAAGTCAGAAAACCACCAACTCCAGCAGTGTTTAATTCAAAGTGTAGCTTAAGATAATGTAAAAATTTAGGTTTTGAAGTATTTAATTAATAAAGAATGTAATTTTACACAATATTAATAAATAAATGCATAATATTTAAAATTAGTAAGAGAAATAATAAGTTTTTTCTCTCTCCTGGAGTTAGGGAGTTTTTTGATTTCCCTGTCTCAATTATTATTGACAGATATTCAATGTGTCCGATATTGAAAGAGAGACCTTTGCCATGGTACTTAGCTGACTGGGAATAATTGAAGAGTTTTTTTTTGAAAAACAACCATAGTCCAAAGACATACATTTTCAGAAGAAACAATAAACTATCTGGCATGGATGTTGTTGACACTTCAAGTATGAAATTCATCTTGCCATTTCTTAAGCTGTTGTAGAAACTTTGGAAAACTGAAGTGCATTTATAATTTAAATTGGCTTATAGAAATACACGTGTAAATGTAGGTTACTCTGGACAATGGTTGTTTTAAGAAAAAATAATCTGTTGTGGCTGAAGTGTGCCTCTCCTTTAATCTTCTTTTTCTTTATTATATCCTGTTTCTTCTCCTTTCGTTGCTTACGTCTCTTCCATGGGGTTACTTCTGCATCTAAAGATGACTCCATAACTAATACAACAATTCACGTGCTAAAGTATTTTTCACTGAGGTGGCTTTTGCCGCGTACGAAAGAAGCAGTACTGCCAATCTACACTTTATTTTATTTGTTTTAGTTGGTTATTTAACGACGCTGTTTCAACTACTAGGTTATTTAGCGTCGATGAGATTAGTGATAGCGAGATGGTATTTGGCGAAATGAGGCCGAGGATTCGCCATAGATTACCTGGCATTCACATTACGGTTGGGAAAACCTCGGAAGAACCCAACCAGATAATCAGCCCAAGCGGAGATCGAATGGGCAGGGCATAGTTGCGCCCCACAGTCAGATAAGATGCAGCAGATAAAAAAGGGTCCCTGTTTTGTGGGCATAGTTGCGCCCCGTTCCCATCAGGTGGAGAAAAGGGGCATGGCATAGTTGCGCCCCGATGAAATAGGTAGAGAAAAAGACATTATGGAAACTCGAGCCTTGTAATCAACCAACCTTATTGATTTCTTATTCGATTTAGTATTCATTATCGATTCCGTTAAAATGAACACCATGATGTTGGCAGTACTTTATTAACTGTTTTTCTACTGTTTATGTAGTTGCCTACCGTTAAAATGAACACCATGAAGTTGGCAGTACTGTACTTTATTAACTGTTTTTCTACTGTTTATGCAGTGATTATCAATAGCCTACCGTTAAAGTGAACACCATGAAGTTGGCAGTACTTTATTAACTGACATATTCAAATGAGTGAGCCGTTGGAATATGGGATCTTAGCAGTCTTGACATTTTATTAGTGATTTTTACACCGTCTGTGGCGTATAGTGAGGTTAATTTAAAATGAATGTTAAGTTTAGTGAAAAGAGTAAAGAATTAATAATTCACAATGGTTCTAAGTTTCAATTTTCGAAACTCTGTACAATGACTGTTTTCACAAAAAAAAAAGTCTTTGGACTATTGTTGTTTTATGAAAACCACTGAACATTTCCACTCCTATAACATAGGCCTATGGCGTTTTTTTTTTTCTCGAAACAACTAATTCAGTAGATTGCCGCTACAATACGCTCACCATATGTTTATTATCTCAAATTTGCATTTTTTGAACTATGGTGCTTTTTTTTTAACCTTGAATTTTTTTTCTCCTGAACTGGCAAATTTGCTCATACCCCCATATGTACCTACTAGTCAATTTATCCAGGATTGTGCACATTCTGTGCCAGAATGATTAGTTGTCGGACAACTGAAATGTATTTCGACAGAGGCATTATTTGTGGGGGCAGAGGAGAAATTGTACCCCTCGACTTTAAGTTTTACAAAAATTAATATTTGAGTAGTAAGTACAGCTGAAGAAAAAAGTGTGAGCACTGTATTTTTAATATTAAAATATCCCACTTTTATATATGCTTAAGAAATAGAAGACGAACCTATTAATGACTTTGCTTAAATGAAACTAGGGCGTTACCCTCTGCTACATTAATAGTTGTTACCTATTATAAATAAAAGTACATTTTTGTCAATTGAAATTATAAATTATCTATACTAATAATAAATCTGTAGCCAAAATTTTTCTGGTGATTTTCGATTTTTCAAAAATAATTGGTGTTAACATGTATAATTAACCATCCTGAAACCGAAAATCGCTTTTTTGAAATTGTTGTTTGTATGTCTGTCTGTCTGGATGTTTGTTACCTTTTCACGCGATAATGGCTGAACCGATTTATATGAAAATTGGAATATAAATTAAGTTCATTGTAACTTAGATTTTAGGCTATATAGCATTCAAAATACTTGATTTAAAAGGGGGGTTATAAGGGGGCTTGAATTAAATAAATCGAAATATCTCCCTTATTATTAATTTTCATGAAAAATGTTACATAACAAACGTTTCTTTAAGAATAATTTCCGATAAGTTTTATTCTATACACAATTTTGATAGAACTGATATTTAATGAGATAAATGAGTTTTAAAATTACAATAACAACGTCATCTAAGGCACTGTACTGAAATAAAAACAAATGACTTCGTCTATAAGGTGCCTTGGACAACAACAATCGAAAGCTATTAAACATAGCCTACAGAGAATGTTTCTGTGTTTGTATTAAGTAATATCGGAAGCTAATTAATTGTTTAATTATTATTTCACCATTGGAAATTGTAGTTTCTCTAGATGGACATAATTCTACAATGTTATTACAGTAACTTCTGAAACATATAGCAAGTAATATAAAGTATACACATTAAAACTAATGATATATCATTATTCATTAAACTATGGTTGCATGTAATAACAATTTAAACATGTTAAAGGAATTGTCATTGGACCAAATAATTGCTCTCTGGACCAAAATGATCGCATTTTAATTATTTAAATACAATTTAAATTAAGTAACATATTAAACGATTTATCCTTCTATCAAACACGAATGTTCCCTGGATCAAACGTCCTATTTTAATTATGTAATTACTTTATATTTATTTCTAACGGGTGCAGCGGAGCGCACGGGTATGGCTAGTTTATCAATAAAATTGTGTGTGCTCATTTGCTCGCACCTATGTCATATTAGAAGCAAGTACATGTAAATGACATATTGTAAGTAGAATAAAAAGTTAAAACTAGGCCCATGTGTGGAAACTGGAAAAGTACTATTAAGTGGGGTAAACGTGGCCATAAAACGAAATAATAAACCATGATATCAGCCCTATTTGTGCCTTAACATAATGAAAATACTGAACTTAAGAAATGGAGAAAAATAATGAACTTAAAAATATGTTCAGTGCATCTGATATGGTTTAAATCTTTCATTTCATTTTTTTTTTTTTTTTTTTTTTCATTTATTTATTTTATTCCATAGATCTTACATGAGCAATGAAGCTTTAAGATGTGGAACATGTCAACATTTTACAATATTACAATTACAATTTTTACAAATTTTTATAGTTTTACAATTTAGTAATTTTCTACAATTTTTACAATTTTGTACAATTTTTTTACATTTTTTTACATTTTTTTACATTTTTTTACATTTTTTTTACATTTTTTTTACATTTTGGCGAGATGTAGTGAGATGAGATGAGGTCCGAGGATTCGCCAAAATATTACCCGGCATTTGCCTTTTCGGTGGGGGAAACCTCGGAAAAACCCAACCAGGTAATCAAATCAAAGGGGGTAATCAAATCAAAGGGGTTGATGTCAAGGACTCGCCATAGACCATCCGGCTTCAGTCCCACGGCTGGGGAAAACCTCCGAAGAAACCAAAGTCCAAAGGGGGGTCCAACCCAAGCCCGAACGCAGCTCCGGATCAGCAGCCCAGCGAGTCTGTCGACTGACCAACATCGATGGCTCTACTAAAAGTATACAATACATAGCCAATCAGATTATTAAATTTACAAACGCAAACGATCATTCATAAGTTGAGCTATATTATAATACAAAACAATTTTATTAAATTTAAGGCATAAACAATTCAACCAGTTGTGATATACAGAAATTGATAATACATATCATGCAAACTACTTCAAATTACAAACACAAACAATTTATCAGTAGAGCTATATAGATTACTATTCAATATAAAGCATATACAATTCATCGGCCAAATCTATACAAATATATACAATACAAAGTAGCATACTTTCATTAAGCTATACAAATTTGTGCAATTAATATCAAGTAGATTAATTCAATTTATAATCATAAACAATTCATCAGTTGAGCTATACATATTACCATTCAATTTACAGTAGGTCTGTATACAATTCATCAGTAGAGCTACACTGACTAGTAATCATTTAAGAACATATACAATTCATCAGCCAAACTATACAAACATATACAATCAAATTAGTTCAATTTACAAACTTATTTTCGTTAAGCTATACAATTCATATGAAGTAGATTAATTCAATTTATAAGCTTAAACAATTCATCAGTTGACCTATACAGTATACTATTCAATTTACAGTACATACAATTCATCAGTTATGCTAAACAAAAAATACAATACATAGTAAACAGATTAAGTCAATATAAAAACATATTTTAGTTGAGCTATATAAAATTGTACATGTCATTTAAGTAGAATAATTCAATTCACAAGCATAAACAATTCATCAATTGTGTAGAAGGTATGAGTATGTAGAAATTTGGTTAATTCTTTTCTGAACCTTTTCTCGTTGTTCTTCAAATCTTTAAGATAATTAGGCAGTGCATTGAAGACTGTTATACATGAATAGCGAACTCCTTTTTTAAAACAGCTTAGACTAACAGAGGGTAGATGAAGATCTGATTTATGTCTTGTATTAAAATGATGAATGTCTTCATTAGTACTGAATTTATCTTGGTTCTTAATATACAGCATCATTAGGGAAAGAATGTATTCACAAGGTAAAGTCAAGATTTCTAAGTTTCGGAAAATATTTTTACATGAGGTCCTTTTATGCACACCGGCCATTATTCTTATAGCTTTCTTTTGTAAAACAAAAACGTGTTTAGCTTCAGACGAGTTACCCCAGAATATTAATCCATATTTCATTACAGAGTGAAAATATGCAAAGTATGACATTTTAAGTAAGTTTATATCACCAATAGTAGATAAGGATCTTAATGCATAACAGGCAGAGCTCAATTTACGAGTAATACATTCTATATGCGTTTTCCAGTTCAAGTGATTATCCAATTCTAAACCAAGAAACTTTGTGCTTATAGATTCTTTGAGATGAGTTCCATTTAATCGAATACTGTAGGAAACCTGAGCACTATTGTGTGTACTAAATTTGACTGCACTGGTTTTATCAACATTAAGTGCTAGTTTATTTGCATGGAACCATTCATTCATTAGATTCAGCACTGTATTAGAAGTGTTTATAAAATGATCGTATTGTTTGCTTGAAATAATTACACTTGTATCATCTGCAAATAAAATTACATGGGATGAATTGTTTATGGTCAAGGCTAAATCATTAATATAAACTAGAAACAACAATGGACCTAAAATTGACCCCTGCGGAACACCATGTTTAATATTACTAAATTCTGAATAAGTAACTTTATGACTATTTGGTACATTTATTTCTACTTTTTGTTTTCTATTTGATAAGTACGATGTAAACCAACCCAACATCTCATCTTTAATGCCATAAAACTTCAATTTTTTTACTAATATACTATGGTCTACACAATCAAATGCTTTAGCCAAGTCACAAAAAATCCCACCTACATGTAGTTTCGAATTTAATGAATTTAGTATTTCATCCACCAAACTAAAAGCAGCATTCTCTGTCGATTTTTGTTTTCTAAATCCAAACTGTTCTAAAACTAATATATTGTTGGACTCCAGGTAATGATATAATCTATTATACATAACTTTCTCAAACACTTTTGAAAATGTTGTTAATAATGATATGGGTCTGTAATTAGCAATAGTACATTTATCTCCCTTTTTGTATATTGGTTTTACTATTGAATATTTGAGTCTTTCTGGAAAAATACCACATTGCATTGACAAATTGCATAGATAGCTTAATGGAGGGGATAATATTTCAGAACAAGCTTTCAGAACTTTACTTGGAATTTCATCATATCCAGAGGAATATTTTGTTTTTAGTTGTTTTATCACATGCATGATTTCTGCTGCGGTAGTGGGAATAAATTTGAGACCTAAAAACTCAGTGTTAAATGCATCAGTTAGGTAACCAAGTGCAGCATCTTCTGCACAATCTTGAATGTTTAAGTTCTGAATAATATTTATATAGAAGTCGTTAAAATGATTTGCAATTGATTTTGGGTTATCTATTTTACTATCATTGATTTTAATGCAAGTAATATTTTCACTCTTTGAATATCGATTAGTTTCATTTTTAATAATATCCCAAATAGTTTTAATCTTATTATCTGAATTTTGTATTTTTTCATTCAGATACATTTTCTTTGCATCTTTTATAACTTTTGTCAAAGTTTTACAGTAATTCTTGTAGTAATTAAGAACATGAGGATCATCACTATTCCTACTCATTAAATATAGATTCCTTTTTCTAGCACATGATATTTTAATTCCCTGAGTTATCCACGTGTTTTTACTTTTACATTTTTTCACCACCTTGACTGGAAAACATTCATTGAAATAATTCGTAAATGTAGTGAAAAATGCATTAAATTTAGTATTAATATCAATGGTATCGGTACTATATACATTTTCCCAAGATTCATTTTGTAGACATGTATTTAAATGATGAAGAGATTCAGCATTTATAATCCTTTTTTTTATTTTTAGATTAACACTTTGGAATTTTTCACTCATATTGAAAACACTTAGAATTTGTGCATCGTGATCAGACAGGCCATTGACTAATGGTACTGTTGAATAGGAATTCAATCTACTTTTATCTATAAATATATTATCAATGGCAGTACTACTTCCAGCTTGTGTTCTGGTTGGAAAACTTACTGTGTGACTAAGATTATAAGTTTCAAGAAGTGAGTTTAATTTTCTTTTACGTGAGCTTTCTGATAGATAATCTATGTTTATGTCACCACAGATTACAAATTCGGTATGTGGTTTATAAAGTCTTTTCAATAATGAATCTAAGTTAGTTGTAAATTTCTTATAATCTCCCATTGGCGCCCTATAAACACATAAGATAATTAAATTTGATATCTCATAACCAATTTGTATTCCACAGATTTCAATATCTTGTTCAAGGCAAAAATCAGATATATCAATTTTACTAAATAATAGATCCTCTCTGATAAAAATACAGGCACCCCCTTTTTGGAAGACATGTCTACAGAAATGGGAACCTAATACATATCCATGTAAAGACAGTTGTAGTATTCCCTGTTGCTTCATGTGATGTTCAGTTATACATAATATCTGAGGTTTATGCTTTTGAGTTGCTAAAGAAGTGATCAATTCATCAGTTTTTTGTTTTAATCCCCTAATATTTTGATGGAAAATAGTGAAGTTACTGTGTTCATTACTAGAAACATCAGAGCATTTACAATTTAGTTGAACTTGTTTCAAACACCTTACCGGTGGGAGGTTTAACCTAAAAAAGGAGAAGCCCTAGCATTAACTAACACAGGAATATTACAACTCTGCTTTTTAACATGGCTGCCTCTGATGCTATTAGCAATAAGAACCGAAAGGTGCTCCTTGCCTCTACCATTCAGATGCAGGCCATGTGACGTATATTCATACCTTCTTATAGGGCTTACATCTATCAAACCAATGTGTGATGCCCCAGGTCTCATCAGAGCCCGCTCAAGCCGCATATTCACGCTCCGCACCCTCCTGTGAAGATACGGCTTGTCGTGCCTGCTGAAAAGACTGAGAAATCCCACATTGGTATGGCTGCTCATCTCAATTATGTTGTTGACATCTTTCTCAATAGAATAGTTACAATCGTTATCAATACTATTACCTGGCCCATCCACTATAACTACATGATCCCTCTTAGAAAATTCTGAACTCAATTTCATCATATCCTCAACAACATTCTTGAGAGGAGCATTAGGCTTACATACACTAGATACTTCAAACTCATCGCCCAGTTTCGACTTCAAAAGTGAGGAAATACCTCTTGCATGGCTGCTTCCTAAAATCAATACTTTACTCCTACAATCATTAACCTTATCTGTTTTCTGACTTACCTTTACTAGTGTCGATACTGGGTCTGAGTTCTCCTGATCAACATTCATTGCTTGAAGAGCACTGAATTTGTTGGTCAGTTTGATTGATGCAGCATCATCCGCAGAGAAACGTCTACTCCTAGATTTGGAATTCTTCGGTTTCATCCAAGTCTGAGATCTCTCTTTATTCGAAACACTAATGCTATCCTTCAAAGCTCTCAATTTATTAATTTCACACTTTGCCTCATCTAATTCCAATTCTAGGGCTCTGATTCTCTCCAGTTGATCGCGCATCTTTCTATCATATATACAATCACTACATTCCCAACTACCTTTGTCAACAAAATTATCAGGATCTATATCTATACATTTCCAATGAAAACAGAAATTACAATTATTACATACCAATCCTTTCACTACAATCCTTCTACAACTACGACAGTTTCCAGACAGAGCAGCCATAGCACACATTATGTATATACTGTACCTTATTTACAAATTCAATTTCACTCACTTTTCAATTTAATGTACTTACGTATATTAGTTTTAGGTTATTTCTACCCTTTAGTATCACCACACTATAATATTTCAATAGGCCAACACTACACTTTATCACTTCACTATACCGCACTTTTCGACGTTGAAACTACACGACACGTCACTGCACTTATATTTCGGTCTAGATGAAACTTCACTATTTATGTTTTAAATTATTTCTACTTTGAAGTATCACCACACTACAATATTTCAATGGACCAACACTACACTTTATCACTTCACTATCCGGTACAACACTTGTCGACGTTAATCTACACGATACGTCACTTCACTGCACTTATATTTCAGTCTTGATGCAACTTCACTATTTATGTTATTTAACACACGCAATTTCTTAACCAACAATAGTATTTATATTGAAATGTGCTATTAATAATTTAGCCTAGTCCTTGTTAAAATATGTAAACACGTTCTATATTAGTGTTACAATTAAGCCTACTTATGTATCAATTAAATATTTCAACTTTACAAATAACAAAGAGCCTTAAATTTCTTTTTAGTGGTCAAGTTTACCCCAGTTTACGGTATGGAAAATTGTTCATTTGAGAGGAAATAGGGTGGGAGTACGCCGCGCAATATACCCTGTAAGACCTTTCCTAAAACATCTTGCCCGTCCCCAAGCAAAAACTGAAATGACTCTCCTGTATTTGACATACCAATTAAGCTGTATAAGATAGCAGTTAATTCTAAATCGGCTTAAGCAATTTTCCTTCTAAGTTTATTGTAGGCTAGTGGTTTCAAAAATATTTCCTCCAAAGCACTAGTTGGTAAAAAAAATACGAGTTATGCTTTAAATCAAGAACTTCAGACAAACGTTGTGTGGTGTAAAAATTCTACATGATTACTTAAAACAAATCCATGTAAAGTTAGTTATTTAAGAGACAGGGAGTGACGTAATTACTGCAGACTTCCTTTAATAAACTTTTGCATGTACCACATGTACACATTCAGAATAGACATTCTGCACTGACAGCGGAACTGTTATTGATTTCATGTCGAAACTTCCGCTCAAACTGTGCGCATAGTTATATGTCCGCAGCTGACAGACAAATACAAGAAATTACTGCCCGTACTAAATGCGATAACGTGAAAACTTATTTAGAATGTTGCATATTAAGAAACAACGACGCGTTATAAATAAAGTAGTTGAGTTACCATCATTTGAATAATTTGAATAATTGCTAATAATTGATACCCGGCCCCGGAACAATTTTTCCCTTGAAATTATTCAAATCTGCTTTACAGGGAGCTTTACCTGAAAGACTAGAATTGCATAATATATACGTCACTGTGTACGTTAACAGAAAACCACAATTCCTAGTCACACAGAGATTGTGTGCACTCGATGTGGGTCTCTGGCGTTTCGTCAGCCCACGCGAGTTGTGTGGATATAAAAAAAGGGAAAAGTTGAGACAGTGTCGGGTGGAGTTCCCGGGTAGCTCAGTTGGTAGAGCGCTAGTACGTTCAACCAGAGGTCCCGGGATCGATACCCGGCCCCGGAACAATTTTTCCCTTGAAATTATTCAAATCTGCTTTACAGGGAGCTTTACCTGAAAGACTAGAATTGCATAATATATACGTCACTGTGTACGTTAACAGAAAACCACAATTCCTAGTCACACAGAGATTGTGTCACTCGATGTGGGTCTCTGGCGTTTCGTCAGCCCACGCGAGTTGTGTGGAAATAAAAAAAGGGAAAAGTTGAGACAGTGTCGGGTGTAGTTCCCGGGTAGCTCAGTTGGTAGAGCGCTGGTACGTTCAACCAGAGGCCCCGGGATCGATGCCCGGCCACGGAACAATTTTTCCCTTGAAATTATTCAAATCTGCTTTACAGGGAGCTTTACCTGAAAGACTAGAATTGCATAATATATACGTCACTGTGTACGTTAACAGAAAACCACAATTCCTAGCCACACAGAGATTGTGTGCACTCGATGTGGGTCTCTGGCGTTTCGTCAGCCCACGCGAGTTGTGTGGAAATAAAAAAAGGGAAAAGTTGAGACAGTGTCGGGTGGAGTTCCCGGGTAGCTCAGTTGGTAGAGCGCTGGTACGTTCAACCAGAGGTCCCGGGATCGATACCCGGCCCCCGGAACAATTTTTCCCTTGAAATTATTCAAATCTGCTTTACAGGGAGCTTTACCTGAAAGACTAGAATTGCATAATTACCATCATTTGTTAATTACTATTCTGTCACGTCACATGCGAAGCAAGATCATATAACCAACTTGCTGCGCCAGTCGAATGAGCAGTAGGTCTATCTACTCAATTTTGTGACAATTTTTTTCTAACTTCAATTTTTTAATTTTACACTTTGTACGAGCAGCAATTTTTTTTATACAAATCAAGATTTCAGGTATAACTCCCTGTAAAGTTGATTTGAATAATTTCGAGGGAAAAATTGTTCCGGAGCCGGGTATCGAACCCGGGACCTTTGGTTTAACGTACCAACGCTGGATCGGTGTCGGTTAGAGTTCCCGAGTAGCTCAGTGGTAGAGCGTTGGTACGTTAAACCAAAGGTCCCGGGTTCGATACCCGGCTCCGGAACAATTTTTCCCTCGAAATTATTCAAATCAACTTTACAGGGAGTTATACCTGAAATCTTGATTTGCATAATACACGTCACTGTTCGTTAACAGAAAACCACAATTTAAGTAACACGGAGTTAGTGTGCACTCGAAGTTGGTTGCTTGACGGTTGTCAGCCCACTTTGAGGTCTGTGGATATAGAGGGAAAAATTGGATCGGTGTCGGTTAGAGTTCCCGAGTAGCTCAGTGGTAGAGCGTTGGTACGTTAAACCAAAGGTCCCGGGTTCGATACCCGGCTCCGGAACAATTTTTCCCTCGAAATTATTCAAATCAACTTTACAGGGAGTTATACCTGAAATCTTAATTTGCATAATACACGTCACTGTTCGTTAACAGAAAACCACAATTTAAGTCACACGGAGTTAGTGTGCACTCGAAGTTGGTTGCTTGACGGTTGTCAGCCCACTTTGAGGTCTGTGGATATAGAAGGAAAAATTGGATCGGTGTCGGTTAGAGTTCCCGAGTAGCTCAGTGGTAGAGCGTTGGTACGTTAAACCAAAGGTCCCGGGTTCGATACCCGGCTCCGGAACAATTTTTCTCTCGAAATTATTCAATTTTTTTATATTTAAATTTAATAATGTACGCAGTTTGAGGGGAGATTTCGGCATGAGTTCATTGAAATTTCCTTTGTCATTTGGTCAGAGGAATCTCTTCAGCAACATTTAGACAATTCGTTGGACACAAATTTCCGTAAAGTTACTGTTTAAAGGATACTCATAATTCTTAAGCTATCAGACGAAAAAATTATAGTATATGCGATTCAGTACGCTCTCAGTTCTTCCCAAAATTTTCCCCTAATTAGAATTCCATGGGTGCTCTGTACCCTACATAACACAGCGTGATGATAATGATTAGTGGAATGCCAGTGGGGAAACGGGAGCACCCCGCGAAAACCTACCACCAATCAGTGTCTTTTTCCGCCACAAATGTCACATGAATCCGCCGGAATTCGAACTCCGGTAACTAGTATAGAAAAGCGTCGTTTTAGCCCTTCGGCTAAGGGCGCATCCTCTCATTCTTTAAAATAAACTCTATAGGTGAAAAGAAATTATTTTTTCGGCCGAAGTTTTAATGTTGCATAGAATCCATAATATGGGTTCGAGTCCCGTGTAAGATATAAATGTTTGTCTGCTTCCAGTGTGTTGTCTTATGGTGAAGCCTTACGCCGTGTTAATTAACGTTACAAGAGCCCTACTGTGTGTCGACTTAACGCAGAGAGAAGTTCTAGACTCTAGAGTAAAACTGCGTAGAGATATGAAAAGTCTGTGGAGAAAAATTGTCTTCTGACACAACCGATTAATGAGGTGATGGTCCAAAAACGTTCAACGATCGTATATAGGTTAATATTATCTTCGTGTTATTAGTTTAGTCTTCACATTTTACTGTCCGCGTGACCTGTTTATAAAATACTCGTGGTGTGCTAATCGATTATTTGCGGCGCTCTGAACTCTTTGTTCCTGAGAGTGGCCATGACTTAGACCTCGGCTGCTGCTCCAACGAAGCTTGGTTGACACATATTTCGACGGTCACTCCACCAGCCGATTTTTCACCACGAATTCTCCATAATAATAATTTCATGTGATTTTCCAAACACTTGTCCTTGTCTTATACATGTAGAGAGTTCTGATTCATGATAGCACATGGTGGGCAGGGACTGATTTCACCAGCCCTGTGAAGAATGCATCAACTGTTACTTATCCCAAATCTACTTGAAACCACGCCCCTTTCCGAACTGATAACGTTCACATCGCAAGCATCATAAAAAAACATTGACGAATCCTCGGCCTCATCTTGCCAAATATCATCTCGCTATCACCAATCCCATCGACGCCAAATAACCTCGTAGTTGATACAGCGTCGTTAAATAATCAAGTAAAAAAGTAAATACATACATACATGCATACATACATACATACATACACACACAACACGCAAATATAGGTATTTTGTAAAGAAGAATGCAAGAAGAACAAGAGAACGAGAAGGAGTACAAGGGATATACAAGGAGAAAAATGTGAATACAAGGGGACGACAAGAAGAATCAATCAGTCAATCGCAGTTTCAGTCAATTTTAAGACTTATTTTTAGGATACATACATACATACATACATACATACATACATACATACATACACACACACACAACACGCAAATATAGGTATTTTGTAAAGAAGAATGCAAGAAGAACAAGAGAACGAGAAGGAGTACAAGGGATATACAAGGAGAAAAATGTGAATACAAGGGGACGACAAGAAGAATCAATCAGTCAATCGCAGTTTCAGTCAATTTTAAGACTTATTTTTAGGATACATACATACATACATACATACATACATACATACATACATACATACATACATACATACATACATACATACAAACATACATACACACACATGCAAATATAGGTATTTTGTAAAGAAGAATGCAAGAAGAACAAGAGAACGAGAAGGAGAACAAGGGATATACAAGGAGAAAAATGTGAATACAAGGGGACGACAAGAAGAATCAATCAGTCAATCGCAGTTTCAGTCACTTTTAAGATTTATTCTTAGGATACATACATACATACATACATACATACATACATACATACATACATACATACATACATACATACATACATACATACATACATACATACATACATACATACATACATGGTACTCTTTATGAATTCACAATGTTTTGTTTCATATGATGGTTGTAGAAAATGAGATTATTTTCAAAACCATATGACTTCGTGAGCAATCCTTGTTATCCTAAAAACCTGGAATTTTCCGGTTTTGAAACTGCACATCCTAAATGCTAGAATATGACAAGAAGAAGTGATCAGCCTCAAGTTTCTTTCCTATCTTCTTGCCTTCAAGCAATAAGTGTGTACTTGACATAAGGCGGGGGGATATGTTTCTTTTAAAAATTCATGGTAAAGAAAAGCATCCCTTGTCTGTACCTCGGATCAAACCCTGATCGACCGGTCCGAGGTTGTTTTTGCCAGTTGGACTGACCCCTTATAGGCCGAAAGATGTTTCTGTGCAGTTGTTGCCCTTGTGTAATCCGGTACCCAAATGTTATCATGGCAAGAATCCAAGGATAACATGTTAACACTACGATTCATTTACTTTATAAAAATAAATAAAATTTTGCACAGTTTATATTTACCTATTGTACTGTCGTGTTGTTTTTAGATATAAAGAATTCTTACCTTACAATAAATCGTGACGTTCGTAACCATAAACTATTTTTCTAAAGATTAATGTAATGCAAAAGTGGCGTCCTCAACAGCATCTTCACACCGCAGGTAGATCCACAGACGTTTAAAGTTACGCAAGGCCAAGTTTTACAAGTTCTGGGAAGAATGTATGACGTCTTTTTGCTGCGCAGGACAGTAGTTCTTTTTTGCTACATTACGGAGAAATAAGAGCATAATCTTGATGAGCTCCGTTAAATTTGTACTTCTCAAATTTCTACCAACACCTTTTCCATTCTGAACAGAATTCAGACACGAACCTACATAGTAATACACACAAGACTAAATTCTCTTAGAATGAATATAAAATTCGTTCTCCTCCCTCTTGACGTTCTCATTATAGCAGCATGACAGAAAATACATTTTGTCAAATTGGAAATAATCGATTTCGATATTTTCACGGATATATCTAACACTTGTAGCACCTCTCATGCTGTAAAAATATGGCTATGGACATGTTTTCTGCCTGTGTACCCTGATTATCCTAAACTCTTGATAGGATTTTATTCACATCAACCATTATTTTGTAAGAGATGCGACATTTACACGTCTTTTTCATAGGGATCACTATTATAAATGCATGTATGTCCAAGGAAATATTTAAAGATAAGAGATTAATTTAAGGATTTATTAACACGTCTATAAATTTTCGTTACAAAATATTTATAATACAGTACCGGTCAAAAGTTTTAGATCAGCTATGAAAACAGCTATATACTTTATTTCAATGTACAAACACATCGGAGAAACTAAATAGACCAACAAAATAGATATTTTCTCTCTCTAGAATTATGATATGTTAGAACCACAAATCCATAGTTGTGATAGGTGATCGAAAACTTTTGACCGATAGTGTATGTATTCTTCCTGCTGTCATTTATGAAGGTGTAAAGAATGTGACAGAATTTGCATCTCCCTTTTGAAATTGTTAGATATTTTGGTCAAACTTTGTTAATATCTTGAACTCAATAGGCTTAATTTTTTTCTGCAGAGTAATTTAATATAATAGATTTTATTTATTAATTCGGTTTGGAAAGAAATAATATTTTAGAGTTTAAAAAATGTTGTCCTTTTTGTAGTAGATATAAGTAGCAATAACAAAGTAATTTTACATGATTATTAACTAATAATTTTTACCTAAATATAGAGGCAACAGTAGTAATAAACATGAATGAAGGAGAAAAAAATCGACAGGTGCATAGTTTAACCACAGTCTAGTATATACAGTCACGAAGCTCAATACGTAATAAATATGCATTCATAGATAGTTTCTAACCACTAGGATCGCTAATATCGCCTCATTACAGACAATGCGAAATAGTACCTGTACAGTCTATTGTATCTAGTACCCTCATAAACTCAAGCTTCGTGACTGTATATACTAGACTGTGGTTTAACTATGCTACATATCTTTACGTAGAACTACGTGTAGGTGAGTTTGTGTACGTAATCATCAATATTTAGCGACAAATCATGACACTCTACAGATTCAATTCCATGTGAAAAAGGAGAATGCAAAAAGAACAAGGAAACGACATGGAGAACGAGGGAAATACAATGAGAAAAAGATGAATACAAGGGGACGACAAGAAGAAGGAAATACAAGGAGAATAAGAGGAATACACAAAGAACAAGGGAAATACAAGAAGAAAGAGGCAAGCAAGAAGGACAAGAAGAATAAAACAATTACAACGGGAATACAAAGAGAATAAGAAGAATGCAAAAAGAACAAAGGAAATACAAGGAGAAGAAGGAAAACAAGAACAAGAGGAATAAAACAATTACAACGGGAATACAAAGAGAATAAGAAGAATGCAAAAAGAACAAAGGAAATACAAGGAGACGAAGGAAAACAAGAACAAGAGGAATAAAACAATTACAACGAGAATACAAAGAGAATAAGAAGAATGCAAAAAGAACAAAGGAAATACAAGGAGAAGAAGGAAAACAAGAACAAGAGGAATAAAACAATTACAACGGGAATACAAAGAGAATAAGAAGAATGCAAAAAGAACAAAGGAAATACAAGGAGAAGAAGGAAAACAAGAACAAGAGGAATAAAACAATTACAACGGGAATACAAAGAGAATAAGGGAAATACATGGAGAGCAAGGAAAATAGATGGAGAAAAGAGGAATACAAATGTAGCAAGGAGAATACGAGGAGAACAAGGGGAATACAAGTATAGTCTAATAGAAAGAGAAGAAGAGGAATGCAAGGAAGATATGGGAACGAGAAGGAGAACAAGAGAAATGAGGGGAATGCAAAGATAACAAGGGGAATACAAGGTAACGAGGGGATAAAACAAAACCAAGGAGGAAAAGAGGAATAAAAAGAGATAAGAGGAAATGCAAGGGAATGACAAGGGGAATATAAGGCGAACAAAGGGAGAATACTAGGAGAAAAGAGAACGAGAATAGGAACGAGGGAAATATAAGGAGAACGAGGAGAATAATTATAGAGGTTTAATTTTTATGTGATGTTCAATTTCCAAGTTAACCCACATATGTAGTAAAGAGAAAAACGTAGTTCTACGCCAAACCAATTAATTCGCACAAAAATAATACAGTGGACTCTCCTAAGTTCGACAAAACAGAATTGAAAGTTCAGTCCAATAAGGTTAGTGGGTGTGGCAGGTGAAATGAATACAAATACTTATTGGTTATCCATCAACGAATAAAGTACTGTACTTGTATTTCCTGCTCGCCCCGAGACTTGTGTATGCGCTTCTAGTACCACAGTGGGTTTCGACAGTTCCGTCTCACAAACGGCACAATTCTCAATTAGAAAAATAAGACTTGAGGCTTTCCCGGCGTTTGATGTAGAATAACTCTTCTCGGGTTCTCAGCCAGGTGAGTTGGCGATTTGATTCCAAGCTTTCGACGGCTAGCTCTGCCATCTTCTTCAGGGAATAAAGAAGATGGCAGAACTAGCCGTCGAAAGCTTGGAAGCAAATCTCCAACTCATCTGGCTGAGACCCGAGAAGAGTTAATCTAGAAAAAGAAGAGTTCATTAATTTAAAATCAGTGATCAATATGGATGTCCTAACCAATAAAATATTCTGTTTTCCTTTAACGAAAGTATCACTACTAGACACAGAACCAATTCCCATTCAAATGGCAAACCCATTTCTTGGTGCCCGTATAGGGGCGTGTCTAATTCTCCTAAGTAAGCAGTCGAACTATAGGATGTCGAACTTGATTTCTGTCGAACTTAAGAGCTTCCACTGTATATACAGTACTGGTATTTAAATATTTATTTAATTTTTTTTTTAATTCAGATCTGGAACTTCTAGAAAATTAGCTGAGATTCAGTATCAATACGTTAATTTATTTACGAATGATACACATGAAGTATTACATTTTTAGTAAAAAAATGAATGGATCTTTATTTGAAATCAAAAATATCCAAAACCATACTACAGATTTTATTTGCTTTTGAAACATTTTTTTCTTGATTTGAACCCGCGAACCTCGATCTAACGGCCAACAAGATAATGTAGTACATATTTCAAGGAAAACTATATTGTGTTAGGTTTTCGATTGAATGCTGTAGTAGTCCATCCATTCTCGAAGTGCTATCATGTAATCGTTGTAATCTGTTGATTACGATGTTCACCAGAATCAAGAGAAGGTTGAATAGCTCGATTAATTTCCAAGCATTTAATTAATTTAGTTTATGTGACTCTAGTAAGACTGTTGTTTTCACATTAACGACACATAAAAATCCACTATTTTGGTGTATATAAGTCAAAAAATAATCTCTTATTGCCGTAGATACTTCACGAGCTGAAGAGTACGCAAAATATGGACATTTCAACACCACCAAGAACTAATTTACAAACCATGTACCATCGGACTCCGACTTGTTAGACATCAAACTGGCTACATTGTAGTAGTTTGTGTGATAACACATATTGTGACATGATAAGAGGTGCTTTCATTCACGCAACAAGCCTTCTGAAATGACAGATAATTTTGAAGTGGAAAATACTATGCTGATAATGTATTTATGCGTAAAACAGGACTTCCCAGCCGAGAAATAGATTTATGCTATTAATGATATTGCAGGCTAGTTTCTAAGAAAAGTAAATTATTTTGATATGATAGACGTATCTGTTTGTGCTTGAGAGAGAAACAGACAGACAGACAGAGAGAAAGAGGAAGACTTGAATGGAAGGAGGAGAGAGAGAGGATGGTGGGTTTTCCCCAACATTTTTGATGGCATACGTCATTTTTAATTAGTATTTGTAAGTAAAAGTGGTCTGGCACGGCTTTCTTCATAACGTGTCATTATCGTGCTAACAAAGAACTAGGCCGCTGTGAGACTTTTTAATTTTTGTATCGTGTTATGTTTGCAGAAATATCGAAAGTATCTAACCGTTTCATTCCTCTCCCACTGTTTTTCTTGACTATAGAGTCGATAAGTAGCTCAGAAACGTTGGATGTTTCTGCATCTATGACACGGTGCAAAAACCCAGTACATTGGACGCGGTGAAAGCCTCAAATCATACTTAAAAATTCAGGTGCTTTGTTTTTCAATTGAAATATATCTATCTTACTCTCAAGAAGGCCTACTGGAAATGAATATTTTCATGGAATTATTAGTTTTAGTTTCATTGTGCCCACAAATGTTAGGTCCTATAGTAAATTACCCAGCCGTTAGGACTGATCTGTATTTATGAATTCTAAACACCTCTTACTTACTTACTTATAAATGGCTTTTAAGGAACCCGGACGTTCATTGCCGCCCTCACATAAGCCCGCCATCGGTCCCTATCCTGAGCAAGAACAATCCAGTCTCTACCATCATATTTCACCTCCCTCAGAGCCATTTCTATATTATTCTCCCATCTACGTCTCGGTCTCCCCAGAGATCCTTTTCCCTCCAGTCTCCCAACTAACACTCTATATGCATTTCTGGATTCGCCCATACGTGCTACATGCCCTGGATTTAATATTTCTGATTTATGTTAGATGAAGAGTACTTACAATGCGTGCAGTGCTATGCTGTGTAACTTTCTCCATTCTTCTAAATATCTCTAGATTATAGGCTAAATACAAAGTTTGTTATATATCGATAAAATTAGCCTATAAATTACCTAATGAAACTGTTGTGCCCACCGAAGTCTCAATAAGCACAGTGTAATTTTACATTCTTGTAAACTATTTGAAGAACTTCAACAAAGTGTATAGGCTATTATGCAGCCTCTTCAGGCCTTGGTAGACAAAATGATATTCAGAACTAGATAGTCGGACTTCGTCTTTCAACTGTTGGTTGAACTTTGAAGAATTTCGATGCATTAATTTTGAAATTTGCCAAGAACTAGAATGTTATCTTTTCACGTTGGAGATTCGAGTTCAAAGTCCAAGAAAATTTGTCGTGTATCCCAGTTTTGCTATACGGCTGCCAAACTTGGACATTGTCCGAGAAACAACGCTCAACTATACAAACATGCCAGAGGAAGATGCAAAGAAAAATACTGGGCATCACGCTAAGAGACAGAATGACAAACGAAATACTACAAAGACTGACGAACACTACTGACGCAGCAGAACGAGCCATGGCAACGAAGTGGACCTGGGGGGGGGGGACACGTGGCGAGACTACACCAGACAAGATGGACCCATGCAGTCATGATGTGGGACCCCTATGTCGGAAAGAGAGGACAGGGAAGACCACGGCTCAGATGGTCTGACATGTTTGCCAAAGAGACGGGGAAACAATGGTAGAGGACAGCAAAGAACAGAGTTTTGTGGAAAGAACTAGGGAAGGTCATTGTAAATATATAACGTAATCAGTGCTAAGATATTGTAAATAGTAAAGTCAGTATTAGTGAAAGTGTGAGATAAATTTTATAAATAGTGAAGTCAGTGTTGAGAAAGTGTCAGTTAAATAATGTAAATAGCAATCAGTGTTTGTCAAAGTGCTGGTGTTAGTATTATGTTGGTAGTGCAAAAAAAAGAACAAAGAACAGAGTGCTGAGACTAGTTAAAGCTTAACAGGGTTATTAACCATGTCACAAAAGTAGTATACACGACAAGCTCGCCTGGATTGGCTCACCAAGCGAGTACACTTGAGCCATTCCTGTCGAGGGGGTTCTAACCCCATCGCAGGAGGCCTGTGCCCAACATGGGACATCATGGCTATAGATTGACAAATAGAACTGAAACCCTGACCGAGTTACTACGTGAGCGCTGGCTGTCTTGGGGAGGAGCAAGTGAGAAAGTACGGGGGGAAGGGAGAGAGCACTATGCACTATGTACTTGCAGGTCCACTCACAGTTTGTCAAACCTGCTAACAAAAGCATTAAAAGGTTGACTAGTTGCCTGCAATGCTAGCATAATGGAACCTTCCTAGCCGACAGTCGAGGCAAAAATGAAGAATCCGTTATTGTGTTAATACTGGAGAGTGGTTCTTCTATTGGTCACGATGCCCACACGCACCCTCTCAGATATTTACGTGGTGATTGGTGACTGAATGACGAGGAGCGAGGGAGAGAGAAGAAAGAAAGAGAGAGATTCCAGAAGTTGGCGTGTTTTACGGGCTTTCACTTGAAGTTGTCAAACTATAGCATTCATTCATTCATTCATTCATTCATTCATTCATTCATTCATTCATTCATATTAAGTCAAGGTTTCTTGAAGAACTTTCATTTCCTCTTGCATTTTTAAATATTTCTTCATAGTTCACAGTTATTCTATCGCCGGTGCTATAGTAGCAACGCGAAATTACCGCACCGTATTTTATTCTCCAGAAGACTTAATCTCTGGGTTAATTACACATTCCTGGATGAAAGTGAACTTTGGACGAAATTTTCGACTACGCTTATGTAGTTGACTGCCTCCGTGATCTGTTGGTCAGCATGCTGGCTTGCAGATCCGGAGGTCCTGGGTTCGATTCCCGGGCTCGGCTCCCAGTGAATTTTTCTTGAAGAAGAAAAATTACCTGGATGTCTAGAGTCTGGAAATTTGTGTGATTGTGAGTGTGCCGGTTAATATTAATTAACCAATTATCAAAAATATAAAATACATCGGGACTGTCGCTGGGCAGTAACCTGAACACACGTTTCAGCGTCACATTGTTGATAAGTAACTCAATCTGTTAGTACAACCATAAAGCATCTATATGTTATAGAGTTACCAACAATGAAAAAAAGCTTAAGTAGTCGGTTTTGATGCCGATCAACCAAGCAATTGGCCTATTGATATTGTTGTATCATAAATTTTGAATTCCTTAAATAAATGACAGTAACGTTTGTCTATAAATTCAGTGCTGACATCTGACCGTACTACCATAGAATACCAAATGGTAGTGTAGAATACGATTGCTTTCCTATCAGCATTCGTAGGATACAATGCAACTTTCGATACAGCACGGCTCTGCTAGTTGCATATACCACAAGCGATGTCTATGCTATTAAAAATGACGATACAATAGGCAGTATCTATAACTACGACTTCGTGATCTAGCGGTCAGCATTCGTGACTACAAATCATAAGATCCCGGGTTCGATTCTCGTCCTGAGTGTGGAAATTTGTCCTTAAAGAGACAATTTAATACTTTCACTTGTAAAGATCTATATTATAGAAGTTAAGTAAGTATATAGAAAAGGTTTTTCTGTATGCATGCATTCTAGCCGTGAAGTGTCGGAAATATACGATACAAAACCATCAACAAGAAGGAAGTCAAATACAAATATTGCGTATCGATTTACCATAATGCGGTGTCAACTAAACACTTACATTATTACTTAAAAATGCAATTAAATAATTGGACTATAAATTCAAAATTATAATAAAGTTAATTTGAACTTTAAATCAAGTTATATAGCTGAGATTGAAAATAAAAAAGAAATATTCTAATAATGAAAATTACATAATCGAACCCTTTTATGCCCACTGAAAGCATGAATTCGAACAATTTAAATCTTTAACGTTGCAATATCGTTTGTATTTAAATGGAATTGGAGATGAATTCGCATAGTTTAAGATATAAAATGCTTTTTCTTATAAAAATTCTTACTATACAATCACTCAGGTAACTTTTGGATCTTTACACCTTCCTGAAACATCGTATTCCAGAAAGTCTATTTCTAATAAGTAAACGGTAATATAATATATTACATTATAAAAATGTCTGTGATTATAAGAAGCAGCGAAAATTCTTTCCGCGCATCTGGAACATGAAGATAGATACCTATTTGATATCTTACACATACGCCCAAATTGTCATTCACACCAATTATAACCTTATAACCAACTTACAGACTTATTTGAGTATCATACAAAGGCATTTCATTGGTTGTTATATTCTGATTCTAGAACCCTTAATTAAAAAAAAAAAAAAAAATACTTCGGTTCTTACACATGCATTCTAGTTTTTTTTTTCTGGTCAGCACTACCAATTCTACAACCTATTCTACAGTAGAATACCCGATTTTTGTATTCTACTAAAACTACCAGTTGCAACTGTAGACCGTACTGCAGTTTCGCCCAACCACTAATGTTTTGAAAATACTCGTAGACCTATAGTGATATCAATTTATTTTATTAGTCTTAATTACTTGATAATCCATGAAGTATACTTAAAAGGCACACCAATCACATGACAGTCTAACTTCTCTAATGCTCCCCTGTCCCTTTTTCGTAGAAGTGAAAATTAAAGCAGTGGATAACGCTACTAACAAGGGAACTTTCCAAAATCATCGATTCGAAAATTTACCTACAGAGAGAAGTTCATCACAAAAGTTAGCTGTCAGTAGTAACTTCAAAGCACAAGAAACAGCAGCATTAACAATAGCATAAAACCTACATTTGAGTAGCCTTTTTGGCAAGTTCTTTGAAAACACGTTTATGATACGGCTCTGTCTCATCAGCTAGCCCTGTAGACCAAATATAAACCTTCTGTCTTCGATCTTCTTTATCATATTGGATTACTTTTCGCAGGTAGTACAAGCCAGACAGACACTGGTCTTGTTAAATTGGGACTTATAATAACAATCTGTTTTTGCTGTAGTATAGGGTACAAAGCATATAGCTTGGCCTCTTTAAGGGGAGGTAGAGGTGAAATTTTCGAACAAAACTGAAGAAAAAATGAAAATTTGGTTTTTTCCATTTTCATTATCTTTATTTTGATATTCCGATGTTAGTCTTTTATTTTGTGCCCTTAAAAGTATGAAATTAAAACCAAGATAACTGTATTACTATATTATTCCCATAATAAATTAATACTTATCATTATTTATATATACCTTCTCTGAACATATAAATGAAAATAAATATTGAAAATTTCTTACAATATGGTGCATGGAGTATTTTATATCAAACGATATAAAGTTTATACAAATCGGGATCGATACCCGGCCCCGGAACAATTTTTCCTTGAAATTATTCAGATATAAAGTTTTATAAAATTATTAATATTTACAGAACTATTGTACTTAGAAAGTAGAAACTTGGTATGTCCATTACTAATAACATACTTAGCATCCATGATCAATTTCAAACAAATCGGATAAATTTTGTAGATTTTGAAATATTCACCTCTGCCGCCCCTTAAAGGCAAATAAAAATATTTTTCAGGTGCTTGCAGCACGGAAAGTTATATTCAAACCTTTTTTTTTTTTTTTACTTACGGTTTTTGTTGGCAACTACATTTTTATTACATGGTTGAATCACATTTTTTTTCCGAACTTCGTTTATTTGTTAACATTACAATAATATATAAAAATTCAAACCCTGATTATTTTTCAAAATAGTTCTTCACTTATCGATACGCTTCTGCCAACGACTAGAGAACTTCTTTATTCCTTTTTGAAATAACATTTTGGTTGGTTGTGCACCAGGTGTTCGTTGCAATGTTTAACCTATCTTTAGCAGCCCAAAGAGGTGTTAGTGACATGAGCCCAGGATATATGGAGAATTTGGCAGTAATTCCCAGTCATGGTACCTTACATGATTTTTTTCACAGTAAGAACAGGCGTTGTCATGAAGGAGGATGATGCTCTTGGATAATTTTTCACGCCTTCTCAACCTCATACTTCTCCCAATTTGTCTTTCAAATTATTACTGTAGTTTGCTGTAAGCATTGTTTATTGATCTAAGAGAAAATTAATTACTATCGTCCATTGCACGTCTCAAAAATCTAGACCTAAAGCTATTACATTTTAGCCACCGACGTGGCTCAGTCGGTTAAGGCGCTTGCCTGCCGGTCTGAAGTTGCGTCCGGGCGCGTGTTCGATCCTCGCTTGGGCTGATTACCTGGTTTGGTTTTTTCCGAGGTTTTCCCCAACCGTAATGTGAATGCAAGGTAATCTATGGCGAATCCTCGACATCATCTCGCTATCACCAATCTCATCAACGCTAAATAACCTAGTAGTTGATACAGCGTCGTTAAATAACCAACTAAAATAAAATAAAAAGCTATTACATTTTTCTTAGATGATTTCACTTTAGCCTTTTTAGTTGTAGGGATGTATGCAATGGAGGAGGAAAGGAGCTGTCCAGCCTACCCCATTATCTCCTGGCCTAGTTGCCTCATAAGTGGTGCCTTTTTGGTATCACTTATGAGTATATATATATATATATATATATATATATATATATATATATATATATATTAATTTGTCCTACAGAATTTATCTGTAATATTGACACTTAATATTTTAGGAGAAAAATTCGCTCCGCCGCCGGGGATCGAACCCTTGGTTCTACGTACCAAGCGCTCTGACCACTGAGCTACGCCGAATTCAATCCACAGCAACGCATCGAACCTTCCTCCTTCTAAGTTTCCCTTTGTGGCCTGACTCCAAGTTAGGCATAAATATGTTGACGGATCACTTATGAAGTTCAGACCTGTCTTCGGACAGTTGACTAAACAACAATATAATGCTGGAAATAATTTCTTTATTCGTTTAACGATTAAATGATGTAGAAAGTTACCTTGTAAGGTCCACACTAAGTTACTTATATTCTTTATGTCCGACCATGCCGAAATGTAGTAATTATACACCTGGTAGCAGCCCTTTAATGGACCTCATTAAAGTACACCTATTCATTAAAGTTCAGGTGTTCCACCAATCAGAAAACACCATTGTAGCAATACGAAAGCGCAAGTATCGATTATTCTCGGATATGCAATCGAAAGACAACTAGCGAAACGTCACGGAGGCTGGAAATCCAATACTGTTGCAGAAGGTTATGTTCTGTTACTATAATAATTAGCGTTAATTGTAAATAATATTCAAATAAATTCAATTTCTCATCTCGTTTTTCAATGTCTAAATCAATTTCAAGGTTATATCAAGATTAATGTTTATTTTACTCTCTAGATTATATCAGGGTCAATGACATTTGTTTCTCGGAAAAAAATCAATACTTTCGCGTCTGCGCACATCTCACAATTTACGAGATATTGCACAAGGTCAGTTCCGCTCCCCAGTCAGATAAGAATAACATGAATACTTATGAATCATTTCAAGTTAGAAATATGGTCGAGCATAAAAGGTCGTATGAAACTTGCCTATAATGGTAATTAAGACGCTCGTATGAAAATTATGAAACTCGCTTGCGCTCGTTTCATAAACATACTCGCGTCTTAATTACTATCATTATAGGCTCGTTGCATAATGTACTATTAATTTATATTATTTTATTTTAAATTTCACTAATGAGTGGAATCACATAGATATTTATGTAGGCAAAATTTGAATTAGATATTTTAAAAGTGGGGCGTATAGAAGAGCGCCAAAAAAGAGTTCTCCTTTAATAAGAATCACGACCATTGAACACTATCCTGAATCAGTTAGTCTGCCAGTAGGTTGGTTGGGAAATGCAGTGTTAATTACAGCAGCTGAATGTTTTTTTGCAATTTCTAAGTTAATTGACTTCTCCGGGAGGACATACAGTAGGTACGGCAGGATGCAGATGAGTTCTGTAAAGCGGATACAGTTGTAATCATCTGAGAAACTCCCTATCGCGTTCCGGTACCAGTCGCTTCAATTAGAGCGGTGTTCCCATCCCCCACGCAATGTGTGAAAGTGATGCACAACAGAAAGATTTGCTGGCAAGATTACGAACTATTCATGACCTCGCTTTTAAAATGCATTTCTGTGAAACGCCCATCCCTCCAAACTTATTTCTGTCCTGGATTTTTACTACACCAAAGTGGCACCCCTGCGCTGGTCACGAATTCCTCACGGTTACATACGTAAGACAGATCTTGATGCACTGTGAACATGCGCTCGTTCTTGTTCGTTCTATAAATCATTCAGGCAGCGACGTACTCATCAGTTCATCACCACGGTTTCGTTCTCTCTACAGCAGTTGTTTTTGCCGTGCTCGCCGTCTGCTTTAAAAACACAGTCCACATATCCCTTTAAAAACCGGTATGGAACAGAGACTTTGCATTTACACTCACTTTCGACCAAGCTGAGTCATCTAGACCAACATCGTCTAGACCTATTGTACAGTTCATTTCATGAGGGTTTTTTTTCGTTATTGTTAACTACTGCTAATTAAAACGTAACATGTGATGATGATAATAATAATAATAATAATAATAATAATAATAATTATTATTATTATTATTATTATTATTATTATTTATTTATTTATTTATTTATTTATTTATATTTGTGTGCTGGACAACAGCCATTGGCCAATAAAAGTCCAGCACAGTGATACAATTAATACAATAAAATAAGCAACTACGGTACAAATTAAATAATTAAGATAACAACAAAATGAAGAGCATAGATTACGATTAATTTACAAGAATTAATACTATAAAATTTTATGGAAAGGAGTTGATTCTTACAAAAGTATTATCAATTTGTGTATAAGGATTATGCAAATAATATTAGCAAAGACATTGCCATATTTTAATACTTATATACATTGAATGGATCGAAATCGCCTACATTTAAGATAGCATTTTTAATACATCTGGAGACCGGCGAGAAAGATTTAGAATTTCTAATATATAAGAGTTTGTGATGTCTCATGTCCTTCATAGGAATACGAAGGCTGACACTGTTTAAGAAAGATTGACAATTAATGTCACCGGTGCCTACCCAGCATCGTTATGCACTTGGGGAGCTACGATAGGTAGCGAAATCCGGTAGTAATGATGATAATAATAATAATAATAATAATAATAATAATAATAATAATAATAATAATAATAATAATAATAATAGTGTCCATCTCTTTTACGAAGAGGTTTTGTCAACTATTCCATCCTCATGTGAGAATTATAAATCATCGGTGGATAAGTATGATTTTAATATTTTGACGGTGTATAACGCAGTAGACCTACAAGATTTCGGAATTTTGCACCGTGTCAAAGTTACAGAAACACCCAACGTTTCGAAGCTACTTATTGGCTCCATCATCACCGAAGGTAAGGTGAGAGGATATTATATGTTAGATTCGTTGTCAGTCCTGGAGAATAGTACTTGGTAATTTATCCTATGGATCCTTTATCAGTTCAGGATAATAGCTCTTAGTAATGGATGCAATATATTTGGTAATATTTCCTTATCTTCTCTATATGTTGGATCCTTTGCCAGTTTTTGAAAACAGATCTTATTAATGGATCGAACTTATAGTTACCCATTTCATTATCTTCCTTTTCTATTGAATATTTTACCAATCCTGGAAAATAGCTCCTGGTAATGGTTCCAACAGATAAGACGGTAGGTTCCTATTTCCTTATCTTCCGTATGTATTGGATCCTTTACCTGTCCTGGTCACGGATCATACATTATGATTCATATCCCTTATCTTCTCCATCTGCTGGATTCTTTACCAGTCTTGGACATTAGGTCAGGTAAAGGACCATACAAATATGTGCACTTTTAATTATCTTTTGTGGCTGATGATGAAGCCGAAAAGTAGCTCCGAAACTACGTTTGATTCTATAATAACATGAAACAAAATTCCATAAATCTCACACCACGTTGAACAACGTGAAATGTTTGAATTTTACTTAAGTGCACTGTATGAGAAGGATGTTAAACAGCTACCGAAACAGCTCAGAGGTAACGAGCGGACTCGTGAGCGGATATTGCATTCGAATTACGCTTGGACTGATTACATGGTTAGGTTTATTTCTCAGATTTTCCAAATTGTAAGGTGCATGTCATGTATTTTCATGGCGCCAACAGATCCACCGCTGTGGAAACCCGTACTACCCTCAAAGTTCATCCAGTTTATTTTTACTATTGCAGATTATAGATGAAAAGAGGGGAAGGTGAAGAGTGTTGGTGGAGTGATAGAAGGAAACGGGAGTACCTTGAGAAAACCATATCCAACGTCTGTTTTGTCCATCAAATTTCCATTATGACCTAGCCGGGAGCGAACTCGGACCGCCTCGATGAAAGACCAATGCGCTAGCACTTTAGCCATAGACGCAGCTTAGTAAGCCAGCGCTCTGCCGTTTGAGCTCCCAAAGTGCCTTTCAAGACGGCTACTATGCATAAGGAACCGTAGGTTAATAGTCAAAGCTCTGAAGGACCTCTGTCGATATCCTTTGTAAAATTCTACCTCATTCATTCATTCATTCCCTCTATCTATCTATCTATCTATCTATCTATCTATCTATCTATCTATCTATCTATCTATCTATCTATCTATCTATCTATCTATCTATCTATCTATCTATCTATCTATCTGTCTATCTCCATGCATGTACCATTTTTTCCTACTTTTGCTAAATGCTTTTAAGTCAGATAAATATTCTTCCTGTAAGCTTCCATTGCACGAGTAGGCTTACATAATTATCTGCCGAGAGTCAGCTTAGGAGAAATTAATAGGAACAAAGTTCGCTTATTTATTAAATTTAAGCTATTATTACACTCATGTAGAATTCACCAATGAAGTGTAAGCATGCATTGAATTTGCAATGTTTTCGATGTCATTTTGCCACGTTTCTCTTGTCGCTGATGATTCGTAATTGTTTCCACATATCGATGAGGAACACGTAACATAATTTATTATCAATAAACTCAAAAATAATCTATGATCATCAATTTTCTCAGCATCATTTACAGGCAATAAATTTATTCTTACAAAATGTAACTTTTAATGGTGTACATTTAATTAAATTTCCAGCTTTTTAAATGTTATTGCTTTAAAAGAAAAATGAATAATTCCATTATTCCGTTGCGCTATCTATCATTTATGTAATAAAAGATGCTTCTAGTCTTGTCTCTCAATAAGTATTTTCATTCTTCTTTTATCAATGCGAATGAAATAAATGAAGTAAGTAAACAGTATGTGATGTTATCTTTATTTTATTAATTATGTGTTTACGCGAGGTTGTCATTTATTCTTGTCCTATTACCTGTAAGAATATTGCACTTCTATTTTTAACCATTCTGTATGCTTACACGTTTGCGGTCAAATGACAATATCATCGGTCCGCAAGGAATTCCAAGGTCACACTTAACCGCCTCCTTCCCAAAAAGAAACCAAAGAAGTCAAGCCAGCATGCGGCAGGGCCTGTTGCACTATGTGCGTCTCGTTGAGTGCGATTTTTGTCTTGAAATATCCAGTGGTCGCATCACCAAATAGTTCTATTGTTGCCCTTTAGCCCTAGCGTTTTCTCTTCTGAGGATTGGTTTTTCGTAGATTCTGTTACTAGACTCACGTTATGCGAGAGATGTATGGCAAATTTAAATTTTCAGTTGTATTTAGTGTATTATTCCGATTGTGAATCTCACTGATGGGTTGTTGCGACATTACTGTACGAACTAAGAAATAAAATAAATTGTCACCAAAAGGATAAATTTGTACTTCGTTTCATAGGTACTGTACATACCTTTCATACGTTCCACAACAATTCAATTTCTTTCTTTAGGGAATATATTAAAAAAAAAGATAATATGTAATATAGAGATCGGTACTTAAAATTTATACTTTAAGATAACAGATTTTTAGTATGACTGCCTCATGTAACATTATTATTTTTAATTGGTTATTTTACGATGCTTTATCAACTGCAATGGTTACTCAGCCTCTGAATGAGATAAAGGTGATAATGCCAGTGAAATGAGTTCAGGGTCCAGTGCTGAAAATTACCATCATTTTCTTTTAATAGGTTAAGAGAAAACCCCGGAAAAATCCTCGACCAAGTAACTTTTCCCAACCGTAACTTGAACCCGGCCCGCTCGTTGCACAGTCAGACTTGCTAACCGTTACTCCACAGCGGTGGACAACGTTATTATTTTATCTCAGTGTATGCACATATCAAAAGGTACATAATTCAAATTTAACTTGGTGTCCTGTATTTCAATTTGCTAAACCTGGCAATATTATTTGTAAAGCCAAAAACAAGGTACAGTATCTGCCTTTAGAAACTGTATGGCAGAAATATAGCCTCCTGAGTCCTGAGACGTATTTGTTGTTTTATTTTTAAAGTTCAATATAATTCTACACTTAAAAAAAAAGTCACTGACATGAGGAAAAATGCTGAAAAAAATTCTGCAGGTTACAGTTAGGGTAGAAATGCGGATATATTATGCTATACTTCTGGTCTCTCCACATACATATTATATCATAATCATGTATGAAGTATGGTATAGCATACTATAGGCTACTCTCAGGACTAAGGAGGATAGACTACCCATGTGTGCAATTAATTTTTGCATAAATTAAATAAACTAGTTAGTGCTATATTATATTAACTCCTGGCATTTATTTTACAAAAATCGGTATTTAAAATGATAAGAATGTTAATGTATGTTAGTGGTTTGTAATGATATTTTATGTATATCGTCAGTTTACCGGTACTTCTAAAACCTGAAGTCCAATTTTTTCCGAATGTTTAAATTTGTCTATATTTTCAGAATGCGTTTTCGAATAACATCTCGTAACTCTGCAAATGATTCTACATTTTATAAAAACAAATGCACGACTTGTTATCTGAGGTATAAAAATAAGAAAAAGTTATTTTGGTCTCCTCTTCAATGTCAATGCATTTACGAGGTTTTAAAAGTAAGCCAGCGATATGTAGTTCTTCCTTGTCATTGAAACATTCCTTCTATGGAAATTCAACGACAAATTTAACTTTTATTTTGTATATTTTTCTTTTTTTAATGCTTTTCTTATAATAAAGTATTGCTTCGGCTACTCAATTATTCTCAATGAAAATTGAATAATGTACTGCTCCTCAAGGAAGACGTCTTGAACTATTAACTACACAATATTGATGAATTGCTTAAATTTGTTCGAGAGACCCTAAATTTAATTTCGTTATTGTTTTTTATGTTGTTATAGAGAGAATACAGTTTTTGGAATCCTTGAGTAGGTGGAATTGATTGTTATGGTAATTTTCATCATTTTATTTTACTTGAGGTTTGGACCTGTGCCAGTTTTCCTAGAACTTAAATAAAGAACATAGCACGTGTGGGCCTAGTATTGTCCAGTAGGCCTACATATCAATGCGTTTTTATAATCGCATGTGGTTTCGTCATTCTTCATTCTAGCGAAAAATGAATGTCGACGAGGACGCAATGAAGCACGCCAATATCTTCATAGACAGACAAGTCAAGCATTCAGAGGCCCTCATACATGCGCCAATTTAAATTGTTCCTTTGGATCAACAGACAATTTTGTAGTACCAGCAGATTTATACTGATCGCATAGCACTACTTAAATAAGCTGGATATTGTAATCCGTTCATATAAAAGATTCCGACTTAGTGATTTTTTGTGCCGTTGTGTCAGAACTAAAAAAAGTGAAGGAGGCTGGATGTTTGATGTAAGAACCTTAAATTTTTTGAGGTGAGCCGAATGTGGGATGTGACAACTGAAGTTATACAAATTGCAATCGGATCACTTAGTTATATAAACAGAGGTTCGTACAAACTCAAAAACAAAATTTGGGCGACCTGAATTTTCCCAAGTTCCAGTTATAACATACTGCGCATGCTTTTGGCCACAAGCCTCTAAAGGCATGACTATGATCTTGGCTCGTAAGCTTAAGGGGAGGCGTATCGATTTGCTACATCTCCGTGCTAAACGAGTCTAGCCTTGTAGCTTACCGTCACAATAATACGTCAGGCTATATTGGTGGTCTATGAATGGGCTGTGTTGTTGAGCGTTAGTTTAATCAAAATTACATGTTTGTGTATGTTACACATTAATTTTGTGTAAAATGGCCCATACTGAGAGAACATTGAGGTAATTATTATTTGTTTGTAGATTTGAAAGAGAAACCGTTTTAGTTGGACCTATGAAACAAAATGTGCTTACAAAGATAGGAGATCGACATTTACTTACTGGCTTTTAAGGAACCCGGTGGTTCATTGCCGCTCTCACATAAGCCCGCCATTGGTCCCTATCCTGAGCAAGTTTAATCCAGTTTCTACCATCACATCCCACCTCCCTCAAATCCTTTTTAATACTATCTTCCCATCTACGTCTCGGCCTCCCTAAAGGTCTTTTTCCCTCCGGTCTCCCATCTGACACTCTATATGCATTTCTGGATTCGCCCATACGTGCTACATGCCCTGCCCATCTCAAACGTCTGGATTTTATGTTCCTAATTATGTCAGGTGAAGAATACAATGCGTGCAGTTCTGCGTTTTGTAACTTTCTCCATTCTCCTGTAACTTCATCCCGCTTAGCCCCAAATATTTTCCTAAGCACCTTATTCTCAAACACCCTTAACCTATGTTCCTCTCGCAGAGTGAGAGTCCAAGTTTCACAACCATACAGAACAACCGGTAATATAACTGTTTTATAAATTCTAACTTTCAGATTTTTGGACAGCAGACTGGATGATAGAGCTTCTCAACCGAATAATAACACGCATTTCCCATATTTATCCTGCGTTTAATTTCCTCCCGAGTTTCATTTATATTTGTTACTGTTGCTCCAAGGTATTTGAATTTTTCCACCTCTTCAAAGGATAAATTTCCAATTTTTATATTTCCATTTCGTACAATATTCTGGTCACGAGACATAATCATATACTTTGCCTTTTCGGGATTTACTTCCAAACCTATCGCTTTACTTGCTTCAAGTAAAATTTCCGTGTTTTCCCTAATCGTTTGTGGATTTTCTCCTAACATATTCAAGTCATCCGCATAGACAAGAAGCTGATGTAACTCGTTCAATTCCAAACCCTGTCTGTTATCTTGAACTGTTTGTGTGTGTTACATATTAATTTTGTGTAAAATGGCTCATACTGAGAGAATATTGAGATAATAATATTTGTTTGTAGATTTGAAAGAGAAACCGTTTTAGTTGGACGTATTAAACAGGATGTGTTTACAAAGATAGGAGATCGACACTGCATTTACATTTAAAAATAGCGGATGGAGGGAGACAAAATATATATATATATATATTTTTTTTTTTCTTTTTTTTTCAATTTTCGTGATATAAGAAACATCCTTGGATAACAGAGTGCCCTGACACAAATAAGTTATATTGTTATATCAGTATTCTATTATTTGGGGTGAAAATGAGTGGTCATCATCTTCTTGTGGGTTCTGTGTCACAAAAAACATTTTTGATAGAAAAGCCGAGAAACATCTCCTGTATAAAAATATATTAAATACAATTTCTACATTTTACCTATTTACATAATTTGTTTTATCTTACACTAACTTTCAGTTATTGTGCAAGACTCAACTAATTCTAGAATATTGGTACCATCAGTATTGGTTTACCTTCCTAAGATGTACTTCCCTCTTCAATCTGCAATGTGCAGCTAGCATATCTAAATCATCTCTAATTCTAGTTTCTTCCATACCTCTTTCCTTCCAAAAATATTTATATAGTTCATACAAGCTCTCTCTCGTAGGTAAGCCTTCATTCCTTAATTTTATTTCATAATATTCTTTTGACGTACCTTCAAAACTATTAAATTTAGAAATAAAAAAGATAGCCAAATAATTTCTAACTAAGTCAAATATGTTATTATCTGTGAGTCTAGAAAAAGCGTACCTTCCAAAATTGAATTTATTAGTTAGCTCAGTAACTGTACTTTCCCTTAATACTTCCTTCCTTCTATTTTTTAATTTTGCAATCTTCTCCGGTATTTTATTTTCCGTGTATTTGTTTATTATTAAGGGATGTTGACTTTCCTCGTATTTCTCCATACATCGACACTTGCTACTTCCTTCCATGCATAATTTTACATCTATAACACAAGAAAGAGAAAGAACAAAATATATATGTATATACACTACAATTATTTCACTATTTATTTATATATTTCTTAATTACTTTCGTTCACATCTATTTCATTTATTATATCCATTCTAATTCTTTTAACCAAAAACAGATATAAACCTAATTGCTTTTGCAATTTTATGTTATTAATGTTCATGAGCTTTTATATAAAAAGATATAAGGTGAGCAGATTTTTTCAGCCTACCCAGTATTTACTGGAGTTGCGAGCCATATGTTTAGAACCCCTAGTGCACTCGAGTGGTATCGAGCGGGGCGGCTCTCGGTCAGGGCGCCTGCTCCGGGCAGACCACTGCTGAAAAAATTGTAAGGTCAGCTCTCCCTCCCCTTCGTGCGGTGCTTCCGAGAGATTCCTCAGAAACTCCAGAGCAGTAGTTGGGATTAGGAACTTGCCTTCCGTCCCAACAGAATTCAATTTCTCTGGCCATCGCTGCCATATGATATGATAAGCCAGTTTTACTTCAGCAAATTGCACCTGAAACTTGAAAGGTATCGTCCTTTCAATGACAGCAAATGTTTGCACTAATGAAAAATTAAATTTGTTGGCCTATTTATTCCAGTTTCTATTTAGAAAACTATAAAGCAATACCCATTGACTTCATCTGTATCAACCCCAACATCTATATATATAATTTGAACTGGTAATGGAAATTACGGGAAAACGGCTGAACGGATTTTAATAAATGACCCCTCATTTTGAAGCTTGGAACTCAAAGTTTTTCAGAAAAATAATAGTTTTCAGTGAAATGTCAATTTTTCAACATAATTTTCCTATTTTCCAAAATTCATCTGTTATCAGTTTTGAGAACTAGCTAATTGTATTTCAGAATAAAACAAAACACACACTACAGTAAACAATATTGCATGAAGGCCATGATCTGCAAGAATGCTGACATATTTAGAGCAGCTCAAATTAAATTGGTTATTAAAAACTTAACTTACTAAATAGTCCATTATGCAACGAGCCTATAATGGTAGTAATTAAGACGCAAGTATGATTGTTTATGAAACGAGCGCAAGCGAGTTTCATAATTTTCATACGAGCGTCTTAATTACCATTATAGGCAAGTTTCATACGACTTTTTATGTTCTACCATATTTCTAACTTGAAAGTATTCAAAATTATGATTATGTGCGAACTGACCTGAATTGTGACATGTGCGCAGACGCGAAAGTATTGATTTTTTCCGAGGCCGAATTTCATTGACCTTGGCACAGAATAAGATGAACATTACTCTGGTATAACCTGAAAATTGATTTAGAATTGAAAAACGAGATGACAAATTGAATTTATTTCAATATTGTTTACAATTAACTCTAATTATTATAGTAACAGAACATAACCTTCTGCGACAGTATTGGATTTCCAGCCTCCGTGACTTTTCGCTAATTCTCTTTCGATTGCATATCCGAGAATAATCGATGCTTGCGGTTTTATAACGGTACAAAGCTGACTTGTCATTGGCTGAACACCTGTACTTTAATGAGTAGGTGTACTTTAATGACATACATTAAAGGACTGCTACCAGGTGTATAATAACTACATTTCGGCATGGTCGAGCATAAAATAATTTACAGGTTCGATTCTGTGGTGTGAAATTTTCTGGGTACAGCTGTGTATTGGATAAGGTACATTAGGGTCTGTTGGACAGGCGGGCATGTTGGACATTTTGTACTTTAACGTGTTACCTCGCCACTTGTGGGCACCACATTCTGCTAGAAGTTAATGACGGAAGTAGCCCCACTCGTGGCTACTTCCGTCATTGACTTCTAGCAGAATGTGGTGCCCACAAGTGGCGAGGTAACACGTTAAAGTGTCCAACATGCCCGACTGTCCAACAGACCCTAATTTACCCTATTAAAAACTACAAAACTTGAGGTGGTTTGATGACATTATTACCATTAGAAATGAAATATTATTGTAGTTGTTGCCATGATGTGACTATTTTTCATTAATTATACATATTAATGCTATATTGATGATATGAAAGTGAAACGTTTTGGGGTTATATAAGTAGATGTAGAGACTAACTTAAATTAGATTTTGATTTCTATATTTTACTGAGTGGCGGCTCTATATATATATATATATATATATATATATATATATATATATATATATATATATGTATGATGTCCATTACAGTGCAAATATACAGTATATGTTATTGAAAGCTATAAAACTTACGTAAGATATTATTAAAAATCAAATATTTTTATAGTTATTAATCAAGTGGGGTTGGGTCTTTTTCACATATTTAATGGTGGTGTGGTGTAGATATTTATATGCGTGGTTCTCTATAGTATTGGCTCGAGAGAGAGTATCTTTCATTATTATGGAAGCAAATAACTTTCAGAATGTCTTGTATTCTTCATTGAAAATAAATCTTAAAAATGTTTATTTGAACGTCTAATGAACTTAGTTTGCAGCATTTGCTGCACAAGCCACTAGTAATATTTAAAATAATAGTAACAAGGATCCCACGCCAAGCACCACCCTTTAGGAAAAAGATCTTTGGGCCGTCCGCTGAAACGATAGAGTGAGACCGTTACAGCCACCAGGAAGAAGAAGAAGAGTAATAATAATAATGATAATAATAATAATAATAATAATAATGATAATAATAATTTATTAAACCTGGCAGAGTTAAGGCCATACGGTCTTCTCTAACACTCAGCCAGGAGTAAAACTGCGATACAAAAAATACTACAAATTTACAAAGTAAAGTTTTAAAAACAGACTGCAGTTTCACAGGTCCACAGATAGGCAATTCCGAGAAACAGTTGCCAGCTGTCAAGTCTAAACAACTACAACATTCGGATGATGATTAATCTGAATGTCGAAAATTATTTGATGAAAACTTAATTTTATGTGTTTTATGTGAATATTTGAAATTATGTATTTACATTAAAAAATTCAAAATAGGCTATGTGTGTTTGTGTGAAATAAAATTTAAAATATATACTCAGGTGGCCTTGTCCGAAACTTAAAACACAATTACGAGTTTTCATTACAGTGCAAATGAAATATTTATTTACCTACGAATCCTAGCCCTAGTTACGATAGCACTTTTCTAACGTTGCCAATGTAGTCTAGTAAAGAATAGTTATACAGTGCTTGACGCCGCAAAAAAGTTCTGCTACATTGTCTCTATAATTTTCCGACTTTGGATGCAAGTATGTTAGGCTTAATCGATGTAGAATGTACCTGGGAATACGTTCCAGAATTTCCAATCATTAAATCTGTTACACACTGTATGTCGGCCCTACATCTATCTATCTATCTATCTATCTATCTATCTATCTATCTATCTATCTATCTATCTATCTATCTATCTATCTATCTATCTATCTATCTATCTATCTATCTATCTATCTATCTATCTATCTATCTATCTATCTATCTATCTATCTATCTATCTATCTATCTATCTATCTATCTATCTATCTATCTATCTATCTATCTATCTATCTATCTATCTATCTATCTATCTATCTATCTATCTACCTATCTACCTACCTACCTACCTACCTATCTACCTATCTATCTATCTATCTATCTATCTATCTATCTATCTATCTATCTATCTATCTATCTATCTATCTATCTATCTATCTATCTATCTATCTATCTATCTATCTATCTATCTATCTATCTATCTATCTATCTATCTATCTATTTATCTATCTATCTATCTATCTATCTATCTATCTATCTATCTATCTATCTATCTATCTATCTATCTATCTATCTATCTATCTATCTATCTATCTATCTATCTATCTATCTATCTATCTATCTCTCTGCCTGTCTATCTATCTATCTATCTATCTATCTATCTATCTATCTATCTATCTATCTATCTATCTATCTATCTATCTATCTATCTATCTACCTACCCATCCATCCATCCATCCATCCATCCACCCACCCACCCACCCACCCATCCATCCATCCATCCATCTATCTATCTATCTATCTATCTATCTATCTATCTATCTATCTATCTATCTATCTATCTATCTATCTATCTATCTATTTATTTATTTATTTATTTATTTATTTATTTATTACATTATTCTGTATCCATGTCTACTATACAATGACTACAAATTAACGAGTATAATTATACTGTATATTATGCAGTGTAAGTATAATAAAACCATTCATACCTAGGAAAACACGAAGCATTGCTGTCATCAGTCATATTTAGGCCTAATAGATGTATTATTTTTATTCTCCAAGATAAATTCTTTGCAAGACTGAAGTTGAGGGATACTGATAGTTCAGCTTTATCAAGTCAACTGAACACTTATTTCTTTCATCTGACCACTTAAAATTTCATAGCATTAAAGAAAATCTCTGCATATAAGCCTAATAGACTCCATGTTAAAAATAATTAGTTACCGGGTAGGGGGGAAACGTGGGTAATCGTCAAAATATGGAAGATATAGAAGTATTTTGTCCCTCGCCGTGGCGTCGTGGTCTAAGGCATCCTGCCTAGGACTCGCGTTACGGAATGCGCGCTGGTTCGAGTCCTCATTAGGGAAGAAATTTTCTCATGAAATTTCGGCCAGTGTATGAGACCGGTGCCCACCCAGCATCGTGATGCACTTGGAGAGCTATGATAGGTAGCGAAATCCGGTTGCGAATGCCAGTTATAACGACTGGGGAGATCATCGTGCTAACCACACGATACCTCCATTCTGGTTGGATGATCGTCCACCTCTGCTTCGGCATGTGGGCGTGAGGTCAGCAGCCGGCTGGTCGGTCTAGGCCCTTCACGGGCTGTAGCACCACGGATTATTATTATTATTATTATTATTATTGTTATTATTATTATTATTATTATTATTATTATTATAGAAGTATTTTAAGGTTAAAACACGTAACATTAAGGTGAAAACGTACCATCTGGCAACCGTGAATACTATACAGGTAGAGAACTCTATATTATATGTTAATTTCTTTGAACGACAATGGTACTTCCAGTGTAACTATTTGAAAAATGTTGTGAATTTGCGACGAGGAAGATATTCATCAACCAGACGGTGACTGCACATGTGTTTGTGCGTGAGAGAGTGAGAGAGGGAATGAATGATTACAGAAATACAAAAGCACATGTGTTTACTAGTACTATTCGACACTGTAAGTACTGGTCCCACAAGCCATTTGATGTTTACCTTCACATACTGTACGTCGTGGTATTTCATACTATGTTAATCAGCAACGTCCTTCAAAATTGTCAAGATTTGTATGTTTATTTTACAATTTTTCAATTAGAGAACATTTAGGTCCAATTGTATAAAACGCCCTGACTAAAGATCAATTCTGATCGAAGATCGGAAAGTGAACCGAGTTCAGACACTTCTTCTATTGTATAAAACTTTTCTGCGATTAAATTACCTTGGTTCAAATGCAGTCTAAGTTCACGTGAAAAGGACTTGGCAACATCGCATAAACAGGTGAAGTATGTGATGCGCGGGCCATGTTGTACAGGTTTGTTCAGTGTAGCCAATTTAGTGACTTTAACTCTTTTTCGACGACAATTTCTTTTAACTTTTATATTGCTTAAATAGGGATTTAGCGACCTTTTTAGCACCCCATAGTGACAAAATTTAATCTTTCTTTGTTGATAATAAGAAACCTAGCGACTTTCCAACTACTTTTTGGCGACTTTCCGCACACTCTGTTGAAGACGCTGGTTTGTTTTGTGCGTTGTAAATAATGGCGGACAATAAGAAGAAGATTGACCGTTCTCCAAATTATGTTATGGTGTTTGATACTGCTAAACATAATAAAGCTTTATAATACGACAATTTTCGTTTAGTAATACAGTTAATTGAAAATTTATGAATGTAGCTATCATATCCATGAATAATTAATGGTTGTTATAAACATAATATTAATTATAGGTTATGTTACTTGATACTGCTGAACACGATAAAGCCTTATAAAATATAAGAATGTGTATATTAAGGCAAGAAATATATATATATATATATATATTTAAATGTATCTACCATATATATTAATAATAATGGTTATTCTTTTTGCACAATCTGCCACTCGTATACTTCAAACAGAAAAGAAATAACTGAACTTGGATCATCTAATTTAATCTGAGAAATTTCTTCAGTCAAAGTTGACTTTAGTTTAAGACAAATTAATATCAGATTAGACTTATACAACACAAAATTCCAAGTTCAGCTAGAACGAAGATGAATTTAACCTCTAATCTAAGATTAAATGGTTTATACAATTGGCCCTTAATGGACTAAGTTAAGTCTTGATTTTTACGTGGAGAACTTTAACTCTAATCCGCGACGTCTTTCCCCAAGACGAGACGATGCTTTACCTACGCTGACCCAAAACCCTAGATACGCCACTGCCTGTTGAAACACCCATCACATGTGACGTAATAACCAAGCCTAGGTATGCTGCTTGCTGGCCAAGCCTTCCTTCATCGTGAGCATCATTGACGTTTTGCTCCTTTTCCTCAGTCTCCCTGCCGTGACTCAGTGCGTATTCTTTCTTGCTGTCTAGTTTATGTTACTTCCTGGATACCCCAAGAAGTTACTCGAAGGTTTTTATAGATTGTGTGCTGTATACCTGTCTCTCCTCCAAGCCTGTCTGCCTTCCTGCCGACCTGCCTTTATCCCCACGCTCGCTGGAAATACTGGAGAATACTAACGAATATGGCGATGTTTCGAGAGCTCAAGTCACGTGACCCCTTAATGTCATTACGATAATTGAGTGGGGTTAACGTATAACATCTCGGTGGGTCGAAATTAGGTTCCATGGGAAAGGTATTAGTAGGCAGTTGCGAACTCGAACTGGAAGGAATACGACATTCATTCATTTCTAGACATTATAAACCTTCCATCAGAAAGAAACGAAGACAAATACTGTAATAGTTTTAACACACAGTATATGCCAGTAAATTCCATCAATTTTAATGTTTGCATATCTGTGACATAGTCATTGGAAATTACACTGAACAACAAGAATTTTGCTCCGACTTAAAACAGTGTGTCCCTTATGGTTTGGAGTGCGCTGAATCCGAAAATGCATCTCCTTTCTTCGTTTCACGTAAGGTTTTTAAGATATACTATGATTTCACTTTTCGATAAGCGCTCCGCCAGGAAACATCTGGCGCTGGTTGGGGGTATAAACTAAAACAAAAGCTAATGCATTTTATGAGTTTATGAATTATTTCCGGTTTCTTATGGTTGTTGGCATGTTATTTTGTACTTCTAATAAATACACAGATATTGGTCCCTTCTAATAAGTAAATTTCATAACAGTTCAAAGTGAGCTCTATGCAATGAACAAACAAGGATGTGGTTTATTTATTTATTTATTTATTTATTCTGGTGTAGTTAAGGCCATCAGGCCTTCTCTTCTACAACACCAGGAGTACAAATACAATAATAGAAATAAACAGAAAAAAATACACTATATACAAAATAAAGCTACACAAGAAATAAAGAGAGAGAAAAAAACACTATAAACAAAGTAAAAAAGGTAAAGGTATCCCCGTAACATGCCATGAAGGCCTTTGGGGGGGCATGGAGGTAGAGCCCCATGCTTTCCATGACCTCGGTGTGGTCGGCACCACGCTCTGACCGCCTTTTACCCCCGGGAAAGACCCGGTACTCAATTTATCCTATCACCACCTGGGATCGAACCCCGGACCTTCCAGTCCGTAGCCAGCTGCTCTACCAACTGAGCTACCCGGCCACCATAAACAAAGTAAAGCCACACAAAAATATACACAGGTTGCAGTCACACAAACTTTAAATGAGTGATTAAGTACCATAATTAATTGTATCCTAACTAATTAACTAACATAAATAAGAAACTTGAAATTTTAATCTAGATTAAAAAAGAAAAAGAAAAAAACACACAAATCAATACTTCTAGCAATGGTCTTCAGTATTTAAAGGAAAAGTTGACCAGTTTGAGTGAAGGAAAATTAAAAGAGGGCATTATCATCGGTCCACAAATTCACAAAGTTAAGGTTGACGCTTTGGCTGAGGAAAAACTTTCCGTTACAGAAAGAATGCCATGGTGCGCTTTCAAAGACGTTTGCTCAAATTTCCTTGGAAATTCTAGGGCAGAGAACTACATAGAACTTGTTATGGAAACCATGTTAAGTGCATATGACAAAATGGAGTGTAATATGTCTCTCAAAATACACTTTTTACTTTCTCATTTGATTTCTTTCCTCTTAACTTTGGAGCGGTAAGCGACGAGCATGGGGAAAGATTTCACCAAGAAATATCTGAAATGGAAAGGCGATATAAAGGAAGATCCATGATTCAGCATGCTTGCAGACTATTGTTGGTTCCTTGTAAAATACAGCGATATTTTACTATTTAATTAACTTATTATTCCCAGAACATGAATTTTACCAGCAATCGAAAAGTATTGGGAATAAATTTGAATAAGGAACAAAAAAAAAGTTTCCTTCCCAGGCAGGATTCGAACCACGAAAGTCTTAGTGACCAGTCTATCGCGCTCTGGAGTGAACAAGGTTCTGAAATCAGCTACAAGGGTCGGTCCGGTTTTTTTTTTTGCCACTACTGTACCAGTATTATGCTGTTCTTTATCTAACTACAAATTCTATTCACCGCGACGTATTTGTAAACATCGCTTCGGTTGGGTTCGAACGCGGTCTGCTGAGCCCTGTTAAGACCTGTGCTGTCCACTGCTGTGGAGTAATGGTTAGCACGTCTGGCCTTGAAACGAGCGGACCCCGGTTAAATCCTGGTTGGGACAAGTTAAGGCTGGTTCACAATAAACCGGGAACGAGAACCAGAGTGAAAACGAGAAGCAGAGAACGTGAATATGAAAATTTTTGATTCACAATAAACCGAGAACGTAGACGACTATGCATATCGATATGCATGTCAATAACGATATGTAAAGTCGATATTACGCATTCTGATATTATTTGTGTATAATTAACCAACGGCGTTCTCTCATGAGTACAAGGCAGCCAACATAAACACAGGTTAACCAACTTCAACGGTATAACCTGTCTGAAGAATCATTGCAGACGGCAGGTAGAGTAAGCTTGGACATAAACATGCTATCGATACTGCATTACGTCACCCTGTTCTGACGTACTGTGCACAGCGCTGCAGTAAAGAAATGCCTCAATTCAGTTCGTTCAGTCTGCTAGTCGGTATCGGAAGTGTGTGTACACAAGAGCGAATAGAAACTCCGCCGAGACACTCGTCACGCGAAGTCTTACACTCGCAAAGCAGAATGATTATACACAGTGTTCTAAAATTTTGTAAAGAAGAGAAAAAGAAAGGTCTTATCATTCCAGTAACGAACGCTGTGAAAAGAACAGCAACGGCGGTGGGGAAGAGTGAAAGGACAAAACATATTATAGCTAAGGAGACGAGGAAGCAAAGCGCATTGGAGGACAATTTGCAACTCCTGGTGAAAGCCGCCCACATCCAAAGAAAATTGTACTTGATTATTTTGAAAAAAATGTGTCATCCGCAGAACATTTTTGGAGTTTTATGAGAAGAGAAAAGAAATTCCGACCCTACGCAAGTTTCTGAATGCTGTTAAGAAAAAGATACAGTTTAATCAATGAAAAGATACATTCTGGAGGCTGTCAGTTTTGAAACAAATGACCGCACAATCAATAAGCGAAATCAGCAAAGAGGTCTGGATAAAATGCTGCCAATCTGTTAAACGAATATTGGCGTCGTGACGCGTTAATGGAAGAGGAAGTAGAAAGGGTGGTAATAAACATAGACATTGTGAGTAGTGACGAAGAGTGTAATGAAAATGAGATGGATTATGATAGGCCAGGTAGCAGCACAGATACAGCAGACGAAGGCAGTTCAACTGATAGTGCAGATGAAATTGAGATCTCTGCCTCGGGCATACAGCTACTTCTGGAATAAAGTACGTATATATACCATACATATGACAGAAAAAGTAAATTCAACTATGGTATTGGTAATTGTATTTATGTTCATAACAGTTGTTGATGTTTTTATTGTCAGACTGTACCAACATTTCTCCAGCTGACTCGCCACGCATCGAGACTGAGCGGATCGCATTCGCGACACACGAGCGCCCTCATCACAAAACTGCAATGTTTCGTCAGACGGGTTATACTATAAATATGCCCATACATCTTTATTATCACAACCTATTTTAAGTCTACTATAACGTAAAATAATTAGAGAAGAAACATTTGTAATAGAACAAAAATCAACACAACAGTAGTTATTGAATTGAAGCATGAATATGTAGTGTATAATACAACCAATACAGTAATAAAATATGATTCACTTACGATCGGTGTTCAAAGACGCAGCTATTGAAAGCCACGCATTCTCCTTCATTTTCTCATCTTTATACGAGGCGCGCCGCTTATCGTAAACGTGAGGATTTTCCTCGACACTCAATATTAGAATCTCATCAAATAAAACTTGCTCCATGATGCACAGCACAGAACAAAATAATGCATAGCTTATGTCACGATCTTCTTGCTACAAAATATACGACGACAAAATAGCTTTTGGATGGCAATAGAATGAATCTAGTGGGCTGTGATCGGAAACGTGAACGCCAAAGTTGAAACTTGGCCAACTCTCCGTTCCCGATCCCGGGCTCCGGCAAGCTTTTCGTTAATTGTGAATGCTTACATTTAAATTTACACATTTTAACAATTTTACCATTTTCGTTTTCGTTCCGATTCTCGTTTCCGGTTTATTGTGAACCAGCCTTTTATCTGGTTGGGGTTCTTTCCGGGGTTTTCCCTCAACCAATTGAAGCAGAATTGCTGGGTAACTTTCAGCGTTGGACCTCGGACCCATTCTGCATCATTACTTCACATATCATTATCATCCATACAATAGCCCGGGTTATGTTCACGGTGCAGCGTGCTGTACTTGTACAAAAGCGCGGCCGTTCGGCTATCCAATCATTCACAGAATAGGAGTGGTAAGCACAATAAGCCTCAGGCTGCAGTGCAAGGGAAAAGAAAAGACCTGTGTTTAGAAGAGACTTCATATCCAGTTGCAGTTAACTTGAGATAAGTGTCTAAAAAGTCCGCAGTCTACGAAATATAATTTAGGGATGACGTATTTACCTGTCATATTTATGTAATTAATTTAAAGTCGTTACGCAACAAGTCAGCTTCTTTCGCGTGCACTTTAAAGTTTGCGTGGCTGACTATAGGGGTCGTTGTGTTTACAATTCGCTTCTCACAGTGGAAAAAGCACAACATATTTTTATTTTCTGATACTGCTCCTCTTTCAATAGATGTTAATAAAGGCTGAAACAAAGCGTGATTAATCATATTTAATTTTTTTCCTTTCCTTTCAAATCATTGTATTGTATTGTATTGTATTGTATTTATTAACATTCCATGGTATTCATACTTTGCTTTACAGCTAGAATATGGAACAAGTCAAAAAATTTAATACTATTATAAAGTCATAGGGTGCTATGCATAGACATTTCGCTAACCTGGGCTACGAGCGTGCTAAACTAGCCCCAGCTATCGACTGGTTACTTGTACAGGATTCATATCATATCATATCATATCGCTAACACTGGTTTATGAATTCGAAAAACGTTAGTTCGCTGATCATCCACTGGAAGCCCGCGCTAAGAATGTCTATGAATATGGCCCTTAATTTATAGTCACAGTCTAGATGAAATGTATACAGACGAGATTTACAATATAGTCTACTAGTACAACACATGTGCTAATCCTGTTATGAAGTTATGCATGTAAAATAAAATATTTAAAACGGCACGTATTTTAAGTTAAAGTAAGAGTTCAGAATACATGCATGGGAGAATGGCAGCATCACACTCCGGCCGCTTTGCTCTCAGGAAGAGAATTTTCGATGATCAATTTGTAAGAGAATAAATAGTTTCCGGAATTTTTCTGAAGTAATGGCATAAAGAAAGAAACTAACTTCACAAAAAGTTGTTTCAAAATCATCAGTACACGAATGGGTTATGTTTGCTACTTAGTCTACAGAAAAGTAACATTTTTAGACAAATCTTTTTCTATTTGCGTAATGGTATGGGATTTATTTTATTTGAGTATAAGTATATTTGTGCGAGATCGTGCGTATTTGCTTGGTTTCCGCACAAAACCAATCCGAGGAAAGTCTAAAATTCCACATTCAGTATTCCCAACCTATCACACATAACAATTTCCCTCTTCTTACCGCTTAAGTAACATATTGATTTTACATCTTTAAACTTTTAAAATATTATTTTTAGAGACGTTCAATATAGTAATAATTATAAATTGGAAACTTACCACTGCAATTTCACCTAAATTGCACTGTTAATTATTGTTTTTAAATATTTGCAAAAATTAAGTAAACTCTACAACTCCACTAAAGTTACTGCATTCGTGATGCAAGTAACATTAAGGAAGCCGTGAAAAAATCAACAAGATTCCAGACTCATCATAGACTGGGGGGAGGGGAAAGACAGACGTATATCACGGCCTGCTGGAGTATAGTAAACACAGAAAACATTTTAAAGCAACGATGTTGAAGATAAATATTTTTGTTTTGCAAATTTGCCGTCATTGAACAGAAACCAAGATGGAGATTTCATTGCAACTAATTAGAAATTCCTCTTTCAGGTATGTAATAAACGATCTTCGCACAAAATAATGTACGATACACGAGCGGTATGTTTTCTTTAAATTCTCGGAAATTAAAAAAGCTCAACTACGTTTCGCTTTTTCAAACTTTTCCTCAAACATGAAAACTTCAACATACCGCTCTTGTAACGCATATTACTATTTTCTATGGTAATGTCACGAGTGGTCTGAGATTTATTATGACTATTTCGTGAATAAAAAAAATGTAAATAATATATCTATAAAATTTGCTCACAAAATGTTAATAATTGTCTATTTACGAATACTTAACCTGTTCAGACATTGTGAAGTTGAAATAGATGAACATCGATTACTATGATAAAGAAATTTTGGATGTTATTCAGTAATGCCACTTGCGAAAAGCAAAATACAGGTTTAACAATGTTAATTACATATACATTTTCATTACCTACTGAAATCATAAATTAATTTAAACATTGTAGAATATAATTACAAGTAACCTGATTAATACATTAATTAAATCAACAAATTGTTGAAAAGGCAGTTATCAAATCTGAATGAAGGTGTGTAATTTTCTTCAGATAGCTTAGAATGGACATGGAATTAGAAGATGAAGATGTAGATGTGGAAGTAGGATTTCGCACTTTATTTAATACTACATCATTATATTACATCGAGAACTATGTAATTGTGTGGAAACAGCTAGCAATGCTTATGTATTCACACTACAGCAAAGCATATGTTGCTACACAATGGAGCCATCTCTGTGTAGATAATTAAAACATTAATATTAATTTTACAATTTTATTACGCCATACGGAAGGCAGTTTGATCAAATACTTTGTATATAATACTATACAAGGTATTTGGGTTTGATATGTGCTGATGTTACATAAATTTGAACATCTGACTTTCTATTAATTGTTTAATTTCATTCACGTAATACAAATTTTATAGGCTACAATTAGGTTAGGTTACCTGTGGGAGCGGGACCAATGTCAGCTATGCCTTATTTCAATCGTTACTCCGTGCTACAGGAAAACATTTTCCTTAGCACGACAAACGCATTCCCATTGTAGTGTGTAACGGAACTAAAGCTGCATCTACACAGTTCAATTTTCCATGCGCGTATGCATGCGAATCTTGGAAGAATATTGAAAGAATAAAGTTTAAAACGTACGTTCAATTAAGATGCATGAAGATTTTGTTTCTACATGGTGCGCCGTTTTGAACGTCGCGTCGTCTTCACTGCGTAAATATTAATTAGGCTAATATTATTAAATATCAATCTTGCATTAACTGCTTGAATGCGTAAAGTTGAATAAAAAGTTTAACCGTGTAGATGCATCGTAATGGATTCATGCTCATCGATTTACAGGGAAACAGTTGGCGATATTGACTAAACAAAAGAACAACCATGCGATAAACTGATAGCGATAAATCTAGCTGCAAAAATTATTGCGATGTATGACTGTGATTGGTTGGAATTCAAAATTTCATCACACTTCATTGGTTGAAAATAGAATGACGTCATATAAACGAAATAGTCATAAAAATTACATAATTATTTTAGTCATATTACGCCAGATATTTAGTAAATGAATACATCTAATTCTAGATTTAATAGTAGGCCTATTACCCACAATTTTCTACTATAGCACTAATATAATGATTGTGTCTGTTGAGAATACAGTTCGTGTACATGGTAACCTAAACTCACTTGCACAGATATTTGTGGGCAAACTGACTGGAACAAAAAGAGTTGAAATTCGTCAAGGTGGCGGGATGGCTGTGCGCTGCTCAAGTACAAAGATGGTGGGGATGTGAACATGCTCCACGTGCAGTCCTTGACCTAAAAACCATGAAAACTGCCACACGATATTAATGACAAAGTGCTCTCTCAAAGATTCAAAGTGAACACGGTGCTTGAAAAACCTCTCTCACTTTTTTATGTAGTGCCTCTCTAAAATGGTCCAACCGCTTTTTCTTTTTTTGCATTTGTTATTGTTTTTCAATCTGTTGAGCTTAATGTTGATATATTCGTTAGATCTGCAGTCCTCTGCCGATTATTGCACTTCAAAAAAATTGAAAATATTTCGGTTCTGTCTGATAAAGAGTACAGTAAGTTGGCCACCTTTCGTTCCTGCCAAACTTAGTCAACACATAGTGGTGGTCGTGTTACAGAGCTTTCCAATTACCTGCGCAGATAAATTATGCAGATATATGCTACTGAAGCTAAATGACAGCTGTGAGCAGTGTGGGATGAAGATAAATGCAAACAAGACGAAGACCATGGCTGTCGGAAGAAAAATAAAGAAGGTAAACTTGCGAATACTAAATGAGGCAGTAGAGCAAGTGAACAGCTTGGGGTGTACTATAAGCAGTAATATGAGCTGCTGCCAGGACGTCAAAAGGAGGATAGCAATGTCAAAGGAAGCTTTTAATAGAAAAAGGAACATCTTCTGCAGACCTCTGGAAAAGAACTAAGGGAGAGACTACTGAAGTGTTTTGTGTGGAGTGTGGCATTGTATGGGGCAGAAACTTGAACTTTACGACGAAGTGAAGAAAAGCGACTAGAAGCATTTGAAGTATGGATATGGAGAAGAATTTTTTATTGGGTTATTTTACGACGCTTTATCAACATCTAGGTTATTTAGCGTCTGAATGAAATGAAGGTGATAATGCCGGGGTCCAGCACCGAAAGTTACCCAGCATTTGCTAGTATTGGGTTGAGGGAAAACCCCGGAAAAAACCTCAACCAGGTAACTTGTCCCGACCGGGATTCGAACCCGGGCCACCTGGTTTCGCGGCCAGACGCGCTGACCGTTACTCGACAGGTGTGGACGATATGGAGAAGAATGGAACGTGTTAAATGGATATACAGAATAAGAAATGAAGCTGTGTTGGAAAGAGTGGTTGAAGAAAGAATGATGCTGAAACTGATCACAAAGAAAAAAAAGGAATTGGTTGGGTCACTGGCTGAGAAAAAACTGCCTACTGAAGGATGCAATGGAAGGAATTGTGAACGGGAGAAGAGTTCGTGGCAGAAGAAGATATCAGATGATAGACGACATTAAGATATATGGATATATGCGGAGACTAAGAGGAAGGCAGAAAATAGGCACGATTGAAGAAAGCTGGGTTTGCAGTGAAGGACCTGCCCTGGAGCAGAACACTTACATTATGTAATGTACCTAATGAATAGAATTATTCGAAAGGACATAGAATAGTAATAACAGGCGTACTAATTTTTATGTTATTATTATTATTATTATTATTATTATTACTATTAAAATAAAAAATTTATCCTTTGAAGAGGTGGAAAAATTCAAATACCTGGGAGCAACAATAATACATATAAATGATACTCGGGAGGAAATTAAACACAGAATAAATATCGGAAATGCCTGTTATTATTCGGTTGAGAAGCTTTTATCATCCAGTCTGCTGTCAAAAAATCTGAACGTTAGAATTTATAAAACAGTTATATTACCGGTTGTTCTTTATGGTTGTGAAACTTGGACTCTCACTTTCAGAGAGAAACATAGGTTAAGGGTGTTTGAGAATAAGGTGCTTAGGAAAATATTTGGGGCTAAGAGGGATGAAGTTACAGGAGAATGGAGAAAGTTACACAACACAGACCTGCACTCATTGTATTCTTCACCTGCCATAATTAGGAACATTAAATCCAGACATTTGAGATGGAGAGGGCATGTAGCATGTATGGGCGAATCCAGAAATGCATATAGAGTGTTAGTTCGGAGGCCGGAGGAAAAAAGACCTTTGGGGAGGCCGAGACGTAGATGGGAAGATAATATTAAAATGGATTTGAGGGAGGTGGGATATGATGGTAGAGACTGGATTAATCTTGCTCAGGGTAGGGACCAATGGCGGGCTTATGTGAGGGCGTCAATGAACCTCTGGGTTCTTTAATGATGACTGACATATCATTTAGTTTCAATGTGCATACATCATAGTAATTGCTATATGTATGTATGTATTTATTCACACTGCAATGGGTATATACCCGGTGGCAGTGGTAACTAATTACACTCAATAATGCCAATAATAAACTAATTAATTAAAAATACAGTTAATAATAATACCAATAATTAATACAATAATTAATAATAATAATAATAATAATAATAATAATAATAATAATAATAATAATAATAATATGGAATATCCTAAATTAAATGAAGCACGATCACTTAAAATAGCATTTAAAATAAATCTAATTTGTATCTTAAATCTAAGTTCGAACTAAACCCACGAGTATGATATGTTCATATCTGCGCAAGTACCTTTCCACATTACATTCATTTCGCTGTCAACTCACTCACTGCACTGGAACTACGACACATTTCACTGATTCTATCCTGATTTCATTAACACTTCAAAAACATTTCACTGTTCAAATACTTGCACTGCCACTATAAACTATAAAGCTTCCCTGACAGGAACACGTTTCACTGACACAACACACTTCACCGACACAACACACTTCACTGACACAACACACTTCACTGACACAACATAATTCTTCACTGATACAACACTTCAATAACAAAATATCATTTACATACTGTGTATAATTACCGTCTATTAGTAAAGTCCTTAAGCCTATTTTAAATAAGTTTTTGGTTGTTGGTAAAGCCTTTAGTAAGTCTGCAGGTAAAGCATTCCAGTCCCTGATAGTACGATTGAGAAAAGAAAACTTTCCAGTGTCCGTCCTGTGTCTTCTTTCCCTCAGTTTATATGAGTGGTCGTTCCTTGAAGAGTAATTTGGGGGTTGCAACCTATTTTTTATTTCTCTCCAGGCAGGCTCACCTCTGTATGTTTTGAACAGTGCGCGTAATCGAATTCGCGTTCTCCTGTCCTTGAGTGTGTCCCAGGCAGTAAGTACTACTACTATTATTATTATTATTATTATTATTATTATTATTATTACTGTCCACACCTGTGGAGTAACGGCCAGCTCGTCTGGCCGCGAAACCAGGTGGCCCGGGTTCGAATCCCGGTCGGGGCAAGTTACCTGGTTGAGGTTTTTTCCGGCGTTTTCCCTCAACTCAATACGAGCAAATGCTGGGTAACTTTCGGTGTTGGACCCCGGACTCATTTCACCGGCATTATCACCTTCATATAATTCAGACGCTAAATAACCTAGATGTTGATACAGCGTCGTGAAATAACCCAATAAAATAAAATAAAAATTATTACTATATTTGAAGATGCAATAGGCCACATGAATATTCAAAATTTACATTACACAATTTGTGAAATTACTATACAGTACCGAAAAAAGTAATTATAATACAAGTCTTGATATCATTGCGCAGAATATTTGGACTTCATTTTTTGACGGGGGCAAATATTAAAAAGGGGTAGCCATCGTTCGTTACACCGGGCTGCTCCGGTCTCTTTTTGCATTTTGAATTGTTTTGTTTCCATAGAAAGAACCCTGAAGCTCACTTACGCTCTGCCAACATCGAATCTAACAGAAAAAACCTCACGGGGCTCCAGCACGCCAGCCCTTACAGAGAACAAAACTCCCCTCTCGGTCGCACCGCGTAGTCCGCCACACGAACTCGTTCCGCAGCGCATATGATTGTTAACTAGCGGTGACCGGCAGCGTCATCCATTGTACTGGACGGGAGCACTACCCATATGTAGGACATCAAAATAAATCCCACGTTCTGAACGGTTTCTTTCCGAACAGTATACACTGTAATACTACGGGTCATCTTTCACGCTTGCCATTAGCCACTCGGCGAAACAACATCAGGTTATATAAAATTTCATTAACAGAGAAGTATATTGGGTTTATAGCTCATAACAGGTTCTCTGCAGTGCCATTTGAACTGTTTCCAGCGGACACCCTATGTGAGAATACCCTCTTTATATAACAGAAAGCTAGAACATAAATCACTTTGATAAAATTTTGTTACGAGATAGTAGGAAGGGATATTTCGATGTATTAGGACTCAACAACACAGGAAAACCTCATAAATGACCACAGTTGATTATGATATTTGCATATTTTTTTGTGTTTGCCTAATGTTTAATGACTTACAGGCTCATTTTTATGGATGTCGAGTTTTGTGTAGGTGAGATGATGTTTATAGTAGACTTTTGAATTTAATAATGCCTATGAAAGGTCTGTGCAATAACCCATTGTGTAAGCAACAAATTAAGAAAGATGAGCTTTTTATTGTAGAACGTTTAGGTGCGGTTTGTTTTGCTCTAGGCTATCAAACTAACATTTTCGTTGCCTTCTTATTTCGTCAGTGTTATCCGTCTTGTACGTTGGTATTTAAACATGAACTAAAGTAAAAAAATATTTGCATTAATATTCCTTACACTCCTGAATGTTTGTATATCTCATAAGTACTGTAGACACCATATATCTGTGAATTAAAAGTATGAATAAAGGTGTTCAATTGATAAAAAGACAGCAATAGATTTTGAGAATTACATACTTCATGTACAGTATGTACAATATGTACAGCCTTAGACATAAAAAATCACAGCTCTCCTGTAGCGTTAATTTGTCTAGGTCCACTTCGGGCAGAGCTTGGTTCACACGACTAAGGAAAGGGTGTTTATTTTGCACCTAATTTATTCCTTCAATACATCTTCGTGTTGTGTCAAAAAAAAAATTGATAGAAAAGGAAATGAAATGGAGTAAGAAATAAATTGGCCACCCTACTCCATTATCTCCTGGCTTAGATACCTCATGAGTGATGCCTTATTGGTGTTGACAGTTAACTAATTTACAACTTAGTCTAATTTATTGTTGGATAACATTTCATAACAATAGTTACAATGCTTCCTGCCTTTAAGGCTCATTCACAATGAAAATTAAACATAACGTAAGCGTTAACTTAAGAATGTAAACTTACGATAAAATCAAGAAGTCATACCATCATTCACGATGGGAACATAAACATAACAGCAAACATACTTGGTAACCATGGAAACATAACAACGACGCCATTTCCTGATATTTTGTCGTATACTTCAGCGCTCCACGATTGTGTTCTGTTTGCAAATCACGTAAGCTTAAGCATGAAAGTTTGGAGTTTGCAAACTTTCATGTTAATGTCTTATGGTAATGTTTATGTCAATGTTTATGTGAATAATTGTGAATGATCCCACCTGGGCGCAAACTTCTGTGTTTGTGTGTTACGGTTATGTTTAATTTTCATTGTGAATGGGCCTTTAAGAAAAAATAGTGTAGTTGTTAACTTAGCTAACTATAGAGCAGGACGTCCCGAACCCGAGTTTTATTCCCGGTTGTAGGAGAAATTTATCGAAGGTATAAGATGCGGAACTTAAAAGATTCGCTATAAAAAGTACGTACTTCTGCACAGAATAATGAAATGAAATTTCAGTATTACAAAATTCTAACTTTTATTCTAGTTTATTCTTTTGTACAGTAAGTATAAAAAATCGATCATGTAACAGTAGTTTAGAATAAATATCTGCATACTGACGAACAAACGTACAGACAGCATGGTGGTGGTGGTTGTGGTGGTGGTGGTGGTGGTGGTGGTAGTGGTGGTGGTGGTGGTGGTAGTGGTGGTGGTGGTGGTGGTGGTGAAGTAGGAAAGGTTAAAAATGACATCACGTTTGAATATTTTTTTCGGTAAGACGTTCACAGTGGAGCCATTTGGCCAAACACTAACAGTCTTTATAGCATGAACGACAACCAAACCATTGGCTTTCTTATTTATGATGATGGTGATGTATATTGCAGAGGTCGGAGGAAAGATAAGAAAATTGCCGAGAAGGAAGCTCGTACGTATTTTGATGTCCAGGAATTAACAGTGAATAATTTTATCTCAGTTGTTCGGCAGTCGGCATAGCAGATCGAATGACAATTTATAACAGCTTTACGTACTTACATCATACACGAAGCACGTGGCAAAGTTGGAGGTCAGGTGTGCTGGCAGGGACGTCGCAGCAGCAGGGTCGGGAGGGGAGACAGGTGAATGAACGCCCCTCTAAAAAATTCCGACTGATTTCCCTTCTCTTCTCATATATAGGCTACGTTTCCAAATGATTTCTTCTTTCTCTAATAGAGGCGAGATGTACAACCATGAGAACTTCAGATAATTGAAAAACATAGGCAATTCAATTTACCAACATTTATGACATTCATAGATTATGAAAAAGCGTTTGATAAAGTTAATAGAAAGAAGCTGTGGGACATAATGCAACAAAAAGGCATACCACAACACTTAATAACAATAATAAGGAATTTGTACACTAATAACCAAATTGTAATTGATTGTAAAGAAGGACAACAAATAGCCAATATAAATAGAGGAGTAAGACAAGGGTGCCCATTTTCACCGTCACTTTTTAATGTGTATATGGACGACATCGTGCTGAAGTGGCAGATGGATTTGAAAGTACATTTTAAAATAAAAAAACATAAACTTAGATACGATACTTTTTGCCGATGATCAGGTTTTAATTTGTCCTTCTGAAGATGACCTACAAATGGCAATATTTAAATTAAACAAAATTAGCAAAGAAAATAGCTTAACTATATCGGCTACTAAAACAAAAGTGTTAGCCTTTAGAGGATTAGAAACAATTAGAGCCAAAATCGTGTTGAATGGAAGAATAATAAAACAAATTAATACTTTTAATTATCTGGGCTGCAATATCTCATATGCAAGAAAAGAAGATTTTACAAATAAAATAAACAAATTTAATTATTTCTGTGGGGTAATAAAAAGAACTTTAAAATACATTAGCAAAGAAACAAGATTAAAATTTTATAAAGTTATGTATGTATTTATTCACACTGCAAAAGGTATATACCCGGTGGCAGTGGTAACTAATTACACTCAAATAAAGACAATAATAAACACAATTAATAAAAATACAATTAATAATAATACTAATAATTAATACTAACAATAATTAATAATAATAATAATAATAGTAATAATAATAATAATAATAATAATAATAATAATAATAATAATAATAATAATAACAGGGAACATCCTAAATTAAGTGAAGCACGATCAGTTAAAATAACATTTAAAGTAACTCTAATTTGTACCTTAAACCTATGTTCGAACTAAAACCTACGAGTATGATATGTTCATATCTGCACAAGTACCTTTCAACATTACACTCATTTCGCTGTCAACTCACTCACTGCACTGAAACTACGACACATTTCACTGATTCTATCCTGATTTCACTAACACTTCAAAAACATTTCATTGTTCAAATACTTTGCACTGCCACTATAAACTATAAAGCTTCACTGACAGGAACACGTTTCACTTACTCAACACACTTCACTGACAGTCCCTATGTTGCTGTACGGCTCTGAATTCTGGACTCTTACTAAATCCGAAGAAAAAAGAATCGAGGTGATAGAAATGAGATTTTTGAGGAGTATACCAGGCTATACTCTCTTAGACAAGAAACGCAATGAAGACATCAGAATAGAACTGAATATATTCAATTTAATTGAAAAACTCATAGAATATAGGAACAAATGGAAGCAACACGTTGAAAGAATGACTGAAGACCGTATTCCTAAATTAATATTCGACTACAGACCAACTGGTATACGAAACATAGGTAGATCCAGGAAAAGATGGCTTCAACAATTTTAAAATTTATATAAATTACTTCATGAGACCGGAACGAGCCAAACAAGGCTTAAACCATGTGGCTGATGATGATGATGATGATGATGATGATGATGATGATGATGATGATGATGTACAACCAGTTAACCATTTCAAATTCAGATATTAACATAAATTTACACTAATTAATCAATTACTGCCAAAAGAAACGTGGTTCCATTTATATCAAGATAGTTTGTAGGGTATGGAAATTATACTTCCCTTCTTTTATGCTTGTGGCTTCAATAATCGGCATCTTGCTCTTACCGCTTTGATCCACATAGATTAGATGTAGAGTAAGGTGGCCGTGTTCTTTACATGAATGGCTAAGAACAGTTAAAAACTATGCCAGCCTCGTGACGAAATCCGTTATTTTTCTGCCGCGCCTGTGGATCAAGCGCTAGAGCACTGGTCTTTCGTATGGCGGTTCGGGTTAGATCCCGGTTAGATCATGATGGATTTTGTGTTGGACAAAGCAGAAGTTGTAGATGTTTTTTCTTCTCGGGGTACTCCCGTTTCTATAATTCATTCCACCAATACTCTTCATCAATTATCTGTAGAGATGGTAGATTTCTGCAATCACGATAAACCTAAAATGTGCCCAAATGCTCTCAAAATAAGTAATTTTATGTTTAAAAGCATGTTAGGTATATCTGACCCGTTGCGCGAAAAAGGACCTAAAGTCGTGAAACGAAATTTTACAGGAGAGCAAAATAACGAATTTGCGGTGTAAAAACTGCATTTCTATGTTTTGACGTCTTGCGCTACCTGTAGGCTTTTTTTACATACTAAATTAAGTCTTAGGAAGTCAAGGCTCTATAAAGTCTAGGTAGGTAGTATCGTTCGCCATTTTTGTTCTTTTGTTGTTGAGCTACCAGACAAGGGATCTATTTGCCACACCGTTAAACATTATCATGTCGTAGCTCCTATGATAATAAATCAAACGCACTGTAATTCAGCAAATAATTGAGCGGCAAATATTGTCCTCGTGTGCTTTCTGCGAGCGCCAGCGAAAGAGCCAAAATGCGGGCGATTGTGTTAAGTATTTATCCAGCCTTAGGAAATGCTTAATATCTCCATCAGCGAATCACAAGACGTATACGTTTAAATGTAGCCTATCTGCAACGTGATTGCTTACTTACTTACTTACTGGCTTTTAAGGAACCCGGAGGTTCATTGCCGCCCTCACATAAGCCCGCCATTGGTCCCTATCCTGAGCAAGATTAATCCAGTCTCTACCATCATATCCTACCTCCTTCAAATCCATTTTAATATTATCTTCCCATCTACGTTTCGGCCTCTCCAAAGGTCTTTTTCCCTCCGGCCTCCCAACTAACACTCTATATGCATTTCTGGATTCGCCCATACGTGCTACATGTCCTGCCCATCTCAAACGTCTGGATTTTATGGTCCTAATTATGTCAGGTGAAGTATTGGCTACCGGAAATTAGAGCGACGGGACTATAGGATGTAATTTTACACATTGCTTCTTAAATATCTAAATCTTTCTTGTAGTTGGTAAGAAAACAAGTGAAAACTTTAATTACATTTTTCTCGAAAAGTACATAATGTAATATCAACATTCAATAAGTAATATATTAAAAAGCATGAATTTTTTTAGTGCTCAATATTTCACCCTCTTTTTGAAACCATAAAAAACAAAAATAAAAAATGGAAAATCTGACTTTAGGTCCCATTTCCTGCAACTAGTCACATATTATTTAAATCCACGATAAAATGTGATATTGAGTACAAAATGTGAAATATAGGTGTTTCTGCGCAATAAGAGCTCAATTAAATTTTGAGACATGTTTGTCTTTTTTGTAAAAAGATCAGAATCTACAGGGACATCATTTTATTTTTACTTAAATTTTTATTGTACCTGAGTTTTTGAATGTACTTCACTCCCACCCCTTCTACTAATGAAGTTCCAACTGTCCTCCACACAGAATCAAGGCCGCATATAGTAAACAGCACTGAGTTAGTGAGTATAGTACGTTCCAGAAATATGTTCGCGTTTTCCAGTGACGAAAGAGCTTTCAATATTGAATCAAATTTTCGCACAGGTACTGTCCGTTTGCCTACGTCGCATCCCGATTTCCTCCACCTGCTTCTGCTCGCCCCTCTGTAAAAGCTGGACTGTCTTAGCTCTTTTCTGAAAACATTAATTTCTGTTAGGAATTGGACGTTTACGTAATATTATACAACTGTTTAAAATAACTTAAATAAAAGGATTTCGTTAAGTAATTAACTGTCACGTGATTTTCCCCCTTTCTACGATCCTGCGGCATAACCACTTGGACAGTAGATAGCATATCTGAGTAATTTTATCTGTGCGGGTCGGGCAGAAGTGAAGATTGAATTTACAGTACGTAAGGTACTCTTTTATAGAGTAGGTACAGAATTATTTCAACATGAGTTACTAGTACGAAGGACGAAACTGGCAATTGGAATTAGATGCAATAGTCTATAGTGCGATAATATGCATAAAAGAACTGAAGCCTGTATCGAAATGAACGGCCACCATTTTCAAAAATGTGTTGAAATATCCATATTATGATTATTTTTCAATTTAACTTCATTCTCTATATTGTACGCTAATGTGCTGTAGACAGTATAATATACACCGCATAATGAATACGTTCGCATGGATAACTCAGTTCGTGAGTAAAAACACTTATTCTTAATACAGTACTGCATTTTGATTAAACAAAAACCTAATGAAAATTATCGAACTCAAAATCGCGATATTTCCTAGTTTACGTAAATGGATGAACTACTTTCCTTCCCTCCTATACCTAGTAAAGTGATTTGTTTGTGTTTTACGCCAGTATCATCGAACTACAGTCGTGGAAGGGGGTAGCAAACGGTGTTTCCGGTTCTCTAAAGGTATAGCCAGGTTAATATTTAAAATTTTAGTAAAAATAAAATGATGTCCCTGTATCTAGTGATCCCGTCACATACAGGTTCTTACATGTTTTACAGATAGTTTGGTCACCCCTTCATGTTAGCTTTTGCAGTACAAATAGCTCAGAATGTGACGTACCTGATATCTATTTTGTTGTTATCTCGTGTGTTAACTAATCTTTCTGGTGCTGGTATGGAATGGAATGGAATTTAGAGGAGGAGGGCACTATGTCCCAGCACTGCGACCTGTTACTATCTATTGCGCTAACTCCCAAGCTAGGCGCGTGGACATCGGCTGAATTGATGTTAATACTCCTCCTTCGTATTAAAGAAGAAACACACACATCCTAGTCTATAGAGAAAAGATAAGTCTCCACTTTTCTTCCGGGATCGAACCTGAACACGTTGAATACAGAAGACTAGAGAACTGCCGCCCTTTGCCGCCAGTACATTGCTCTGTTCTGGCGGAAAGAAATCTACGATCACGTACGCATACGTTGACTCATGCCCCTAACAGTAATGCCACGTCAGATGTTGAGAGGTATCTTTAACCTTTAACCTTTATGACATCTTGACACAGTCATTTAAGAACTTGGTTTTTCACATTTGCTGTAATCAATAAAATTCTATTTAATTGTGATGTAACGCATTAAGAAACTCCTTGTTCCTCTTCTTCATCGTGATCCTTTGACCACGACTTTAAGAATGTAGCCATTCGAAATTTAGCAAGATTCTTTTAACTGACCAACATTTTATCAACATGGCAGATAATCACTTCAAGTTACATTACCATACAATACAACATACGTAAAAGAACACGTTCCGACCATATTATCAGGCCATGGAATCAGAATCGATTAACAACAAATTATTGATCTTGTTTAGGGTCCTCAAACTTAATATTACTGATTCTTATATGAAAATAGTTATAAATTCATAATTGTATATAGTTATTTAATATTAAAGTCTCTTAAAAATTTAAATTGAAGGGTTCAGAGCCATAGTGGGCCAAGCGCCATTTATTAAAAACGGAGAAAGCAAGGGTTAACGTTAAGTGAATATTATAGTTTAATGAAGATTGACATATAATTTAGTTTTAATGTGTATATTTTATATTACTTTCTATATGTATCCATTGAATTATGGTAATAACTTCATTTTATCCTTTGTTTTCTACGGTTTTAATAAATGGCGCTTGGCCCACTATGCTTCTGAACATTTAAATTATAATAACAGAAATGACTGGAAGCGCTTGAAATGTGTATATGGAGAAGAGTGAAGCGTGTGAAATGAACAGACAAAATAAGAAATGAAGCTGTGTTGGGAAGAGTGGGTGACCAAAGAATAATGCTAAAACTGGTCAGGAAGTTAAAAAGAAATTCGCTGAGTCACTGGCTAAGAAGAAAGTGCTTCATTTTCATTTCTGTGTATTAAATTCCAAGTTGCCAGGCTAAGGCGCAGGCGGTGCAGTACGTAGATTTGTAGTTTCCAATCCCTCCTTGGCCATGTATGGGTGTCATTCGTTAATATTCTGTCTTGTGAGTTTCTGTGGAGACCCTACGTTATGCAGACCCCAGGCTAGAGGATAGTATGAAGGGCTCACAACCAGAGTGGACCAAGTCCACCAGTAGTGAGTTTGTGGATTAATACAATCTCGGATGAAGAAAACTTAGTTTATTCATTGCCATAACAAGCAAAGTCCATAACACATTTGTTACTCCACAGAGGACAGAATTTTCTATAGAATGTGAAGGTTGCTAAGCGTGAGCCAAGAACTTTAAGGGGAGAGGATGTTTTTTTTTTTTTTTGTGAAAAATGAGTAAATTAAAAAAAAAATCTTTAAAATACTCTGTGATATGTGTGGAATGTTTTTTTTTAGTTGGTTATTTAACGACGCTGTATAAACTACTAGGTTATTTAGCGTCGATGAGATTGGTGATAGCGAGATGATATTTGGCGAGATGTGTGGAATGCATAGCATAACATTTTGTGGGTATTTGTGCCCTTATCGGATGTTGAGTCGCCATTTTTAAACTTCCAGCGTTATGGATTTTTAAATCACTCGCCCACTTTTATTGTTGTTTCCGGTAAATTAAATTTTCAAAAAATTGTTTTTCTTTACAATACCCTTTGATATGTGTGGAATGCATTGAATAACATTTTGTGCCCTTATCGGATGTTGAGACGTCATTTTTAAACTTCCTGCGCTATGCATTTTAAAATCACACGCCCGCTTTTATCGGTTTCCAGTAACTTCATTTTTTTTGCTACATTGCCAGACAAAAATGGATATAATTTCTGAACTATTAAAGATACATGCATGAAATTTAGGACACACATTCTTTAGACTATTAGGAAACTTTTCTCTGTAACAGAATTTTGTTAATTGATTTCATTTTAAAAATACGTCCGTTTGTTTGCAAGAAAGGAAATCAGAAAATTGTTATCAAATTTTAATTGTTTATTTTACAAACGTAGGGACTAATATCAAAATTCTGTTACAGACAATTTGTAGAACATGCTTTTGCAAATACATTGCAAAAAACTGTTTGAATCTTTCTTTAAAAACGGTTTAGATATATCGGTTTTAGTACAATCCTGCATTGGGTTTTTTTTTTTCAAATTTGGGCCCCCAAATATTTTTTTTTCAAATATTTTTATTTGGTTGAGTTGCCACAGCTATGAGCTCTCTACATACAAAAAATTAATATTTTACACCAAATAAAAATACCATCCTCTCCCCTTAAGACTCAATTTCTCAGAACTATTCCAGAAGGACTTGGTCCACTCTGGTTGTGAACCCCTCATATAATATGTGTCGGTGTCTAGTGTGTAAGCTCCATAGAATCGTCCCATCCCCTGCAGGCATTGGTATATATTAATATGTTACAAGTAAGTTATTCGATATGGCAGCTCTCCCGATGTTTAATTTTCTACTACTGCTTCCTTGTTTCCCAAGGAAATACTTAGACCTATATATTCATTACTGGGGTGGTATATAGGCCTACTTGTTTTGTGTATATAACTCTAATAATAATCAACAAGTTGTTTAACTGAAGGCTAATTAATTAACAACAGAACTGAAAACTCAATATAAATCTCCAGATATTGTTGCTGAAATCAAAGCCCGTAGGTTGGAATGGTTAGGACATGTAATCAGGATGAATGATCAGAGAATACCAAAAAAGATTCTAAACACAAAACCAGAAGGCAGGCGCAATATTGGCAGACAGAAACTAAGATGGTTGGATGGAGTGGAGGAAGATTTAAGGACTCTAGGCGTGAGAAGATGGAGCCAGAAGGCTCTGGTTGGACAGGAATGGACTAAGATCCTAAGGGAGGCCAAGGCTAGACTACAAGGGCCGTAGTGCCAAAGAAGAAGAAGAAGAAGAATTAATTAACAATTAAATTGTAATAAAAGCAATTTCATACCCTGGTGAAATCTTGGTGAATGTATGTACATCAACTTCATGGCATGTAGAAATATCAGATGTTAAATATAGTTATAAATTACGAGTATAATATGATATAACTGAGACAGGGAGATCAAAAACCCACTAACTTCAATTTTTTACAAAATTGAGATATGGGCTGGATGATGCTTTGTCCCGCATGCGTGGAAGGCAAGAATACACTAATGTCGACATTCATCTGCATTCTGGGGGCTGCTTTAAAACTCGTGGAAGTCAGAACTCCACTTACGTTATGGAATAAGAGAGTTTTTGCATTCCAAGCGTAGGTGGCAACACTATCGCTCAACCAGCTGAGTAAAGTGATACGATACGGTATTCAGAATGTCACAAAAATCTATGAAATCCATGTAAGTAAGACTATTAAAGGCACAATATCGAGTCGATTAACTTCCAGAAACCCAATACAGATGCATCATTCTCCAGTCAACTAAAGTACTTCAGCATTGCCATTGAAAGAAGAAAGCAAAAGGACTTGCAAAATTTAATGCAGTTTATTTCTGAGGAAAGTAGGATGAATTACCAAACTCTGTTTGCGGACAGTAATAATCTAGAATCTAGATGCACAGGAAGAACATGAGAGTGAGAGAAAAAACAGAATCTGTGACATGAATGAGACGGTGTTAACATTTTAATATTGTTTGTGGTTTTATTTGTGTACTTTCATATGCTTTATGGTAATTTGTGATTCTCTGTCTCATATACAGTATTTGAAATTAAAAAAAAAATGTAGCAATGTTAATCTTAATAATAAACTTCCATTTTCTCGTATATTCCAATGTTTCATAAGGGAATTATGATATACTTATCTTTTTTTCTTCACATCGCTCATATTTATTCACTTTTCTTAATTCATACACTGTGGAAGTCAGAAAACCACAAACTCCAGCAGTGTTTATTTCAAATTGTAGCGTAATATAATGTAAAAATTTAGGTTTTGAAGTATTTAATTGATAGATAATGTAAATTTACACAATGTATAATGTAATGTATAATGTTTAAAGTTAGTAAGAGAAGTAATAAGTTTTCCTCTCTCCTGTAAAATTTGGTTTATTGGAGTTAGGGAGTTTTTGATTTCCCTGTCTCAATTATATAAAAAAAGGTAAAGGTATCCCCGTAACTTGCCATGAAGGCACTTGGGGGGCATGGAGGTAGAGCCCCTTGCTTTCCATGACCTCGGCACTAGAATGAGGTGGTGTGGTCGGCACCACGCTCTGACCGCCTTTTACCCCCGGGAAAGTCACGGTACTCAATTTTATAGGAGGCTGAGTGAACCTCGGGGCCGTTCTGAAAGTTTGGCAACGAGAAAAAATCCCGTTACCACCTGGGATCGAATCCCGGACCTTCCAGTCCGTAGCCAGCTGCTCTACCAACTGAGCTACCCGGCCGTCCCTCAATTATGTAAGACGTATAAAAGCTTCTCTCACCTTTGCTATAAAGATATGTGGTGCCATCGAAACAAAACTTCACATTTTCACAACACAGTTTATCAATATTGAGTTTGGCCAGTAGACGGAGTGGAAAGGGTGTGTGTTCCGACCCAGGAAGAGGAAAAGAGTCTTTCATTTGGGAATAACTTTTATGTAGATGAAGTTAGATCTCAGACTCATACTAAATAATAATGTGGATTCTCCTTAAAGATAAAATACATGTTCGGCTAGTAGGCTAATACTCTACAGTACTTCTCTTTCGAGTATTCAATTCCGAGTTCAGAAACAAGATATTTTCTTCTGACCTCGAGGTCTAGTAGAACTCACGCGTACACCGTCATATTATATTGACACATGGACACATTTCTCGGGGATAAGAGTTCGCAGCAAAGGGTACATCACCGACGTCCATATGTCATATGTCAAGCTAGGGAAGTTGGTCGATCTTGAAAACAGAGTGAGTGCGCTTGCGCGCTATCTTTTCAATATTGGATGGTTGTCAGCACTGACTGTGCCTACACATGCGCACCCCTCTGTACTTACGTGTCCGAGTGCGAGTAAATTCACTGTCGAGAATGTATAAGCCCGGAGACAATGATTATACGTTGTAGTTTGGTTTACTTTTTCACTTGCTTAATCCTGAGGCTTCCGAAGTGTGAAAATTTATTTTAAACAAATGTTAATTTAACTGTGGGTCTTTGGCAACGTGTGTGGTTACTAAATAACGGGAAACAGGCTCAATTCCTGGCAAGGGAAATGGAGATTTTTTTTCTCCATTCGACAGGAACTGGATGTCTGTCTTTCGTCCTGAGTTTCCAGTGTTACTTCGTACCATGTCGACCCTATGATCAGGTATCTCGCTACTTTCCACCGCCTCGCATTTGTGCATATAAAAAAAATCCTCACACGCGTGTCTGTGAAACTCGAAAAAGCCCAGGATAAATATAAGTATGATCATGATTTTTATGGATATTCGTTATGTTTGTTATGAAGTGAAGTGAACAAACTTCCAGTAACTATGTAGGTCTAGAAGGGCGTGAGATTGATATTTTTTTAAACTGTAGTAAAAAAATCGCGAAGTTGAGAGTTTAGTAAAATTTGAAAGATATTATAATATACTGTAGGCTTAATCTGCTATTCTCCGGTATATAAGATTTCAGAATATCGTAACAACCAAAGCAGATGAGACAGTAGCTTTAATCAACGGAAGAAACAACAACGAAACTGCTTAGTTTCAGAAAGACTGTTTATTTTGCTACTGTTGTCTTTGTCATTCCCCGCATCCCATTGTCTCCGGGTTACATTTTCATTACTGCACCGGTGTTAATTATGAATTTGCTTATTGAATCTTGCTTACCGAGATATTCGCTTCGCGTTAGAACGTATTCATTAAATGTTCATTACCTGCTATGAGGATGGAAATGCAATTAGCAAATTTCGAATTATTAGTGTCTCTTAACAACAACAACCCATTTTCCCTTCGTAGAGTCATCTATCCCCGGGTCAACGCTTTTGGAAAAGTGGAAAGCGATCGTACAAGGGTGTTTCAAATTTCCCTTATGATGTGGATCGATAAAACTGGAAAAAAATGTCATCTCTGCATGTACTAGGACCAGCCAGGCTGCATCGGTCGGTGTCTAAGACTGGCGGGTGGATGCGGGGGGAACTCCGGAAGGATAATCATTGCTGGTCGGAGCCCAGTGCGGGGAGAGGGAAACTTGGAAGTGAGATCCTGGAACGGTGAAGGGAAGGGGTCTAGAAGTCGTCAGAAACCAGGCGTTATTACTCCGCCTTCATGTCTGAAACTATTGGTTTCATCACCACCTGGTTTCATTGCTTGTTTTCTTCTAAAAGGCAAGAAAGGATTATATTTATTAGTACATTTATTTAATTATTTATTCTAATACTAGCCGTACCCGTGCGCTCCGCTACACCCGTTAGAAATAAATATAAAGTAATTACATAATTAAAATAGGACATTTGAACCAGGGAAGATTCGTGTTTGATAGAAGGATAAATCGTTTAATATGTTACTTAATTTAAATTGTATTTAAATAATTAAAATGCGATCATTTTGGTGCAATGACAATTCCTTTAACATGCTTCTTAATTTTTATTACATGCAGCCATACTTTAATGAAGACTGACATATCATTTAGATTTAATGTGTATACTTTATTTTACTTGCTATATGTTTCCATTGAATTATGATAATAACTTAATTTTAGCCCTTGTTTTCTACGTATTCAGTAAATGGCGCTTGGGCCACTATGGTTCTGAACCCTTCGAATAACTTAAATAACTTATATTATATTATATTATATTATATAAAAAATGTGTTGATACCGGATGTACACCGATAAGTAAGTTTTTAATTTGTTATGGGGGCTCTTGAATCTCAGGAGGAACAAATTTTATTTTACAACAGCGCAACATAATCTGCTTGGCTCATTACCCAATTTTTTTGCATTGCATTTAATGCATATGTATTTTAATATGATTCAATTGAGCATAGTTAATATTTGGATTATAAAATAATGGAATGCTAAGCTAACATATTATTACTGCATACTAAATCAATACACTCTTGTGGTTCGTTAATTCTCTGAGATAAACATTATTTTAAGAAATACAGGAAACGAATACACAGAATAGCCTATCAAGTTTTCTGTGCATAAGAAGCTACTTTAATCTTACCAGTCCTCAATTCACTCCGAAGTTACTGTAATAACATTATAGCATTATGTCCATATAGAGAAATTACACTTTCCAATTGTGAAATAATAATTAATTATACAAATCGGTTAATTTAGCTTCCGATATTACTTCATACAAACACAGAAACATTCTCTGTAGGCTATCTTTCATAGCTTTCGATTGTTGCTGTCCAAGGCCCCTTATCGACGAAATCATTTGTTTTTTATTTCATTATACGGCCTTAGATGGCAGTTATTTTAATTTTAAAACTCATTTATCTCATTAAATATCAGTCCTATCAAAATTTTTCAAGGAATAAAACTTATCGCAAATTATGTTTAAAGAAACTTTTGTTATGTAATATTTTTCACAAAAATCAATAATAAGCGAGATATTTCGATTTATTTAATTCAGGCCCCCTTATAATCCCCCTTTTAAATAATGTATTTTGAAGGACATATAGCCTAAAATCTAAGTTACAACGAACTTAATTTATATTCCAATTTTCATCGAAATCCGTTCAGCTATTATCGCGTGAAAAGGTAACAAACATAGACAGACAGACAGACAGACAGACAGACAGACATACAAACAAAAATTTCAAAAAAGCGATTTTCGGTTTCAGGGTGCTTAATTATATGTTAGGACCAATTATTTTTGGAAAATCGAAAATTACCAGAAAAATTTCGGCTACAGATTTATTATTAGTATAGATTCGTGTATAAATATTAGAAACATAAAATACCTACGTATGTATGTATTTTGCTTGCAAGCAATCCCATGAAGGCGTTAATTGAACAAAGACCCGGCCTTGTTATGTAATTGTGATACACACAGACGAATTACGGGGAACGGCCTTCGTTACGTAATTTTTAGTTAACATCATGACTCTACAACAAAAACAACATAAAATGTGAAATACCTAAATAGGTATCTTATCTTTATCAACGTTGACTGTAACTTGAAGTAGCCTAGATTCCTTATGAAGTCAACACATAAAACAGTGGAATGTACTGCCTAAAATAATGCTTCGTTTTGATAAAGTTAATTTCATGTCTTGTAACGTACACAGTAAATAAACAAAGCAATTGATTATTTTCAACTTTCGTAATGGCTATTGAGAAATCTGAAATTAAAGTCTTGATTGAGGGAAGCAAGAATGATTTTGATATTACGTTACCTAGAGAATCACTCGCAAAATATGCGATAAGTTGGGCATTAAGTATTTTACAATCTATAATTTCTTAAATGTTATGTAACATGAATTACATCCTTTGGCAATATTCATATTGCCGTCATTATCCCACCTCATGAAATAAATTATTTTTACAACATTTCTGCTAATACGTTGGTTTTATAATCGTAAGCTTGCAGTAGGTATTGAAAGTTGATTAAATCGATTGAGATAGCTAATGGTATTTTTAGTCCTTCAAACGAATGTTGAGATATTTTTTAAACTTAGATTATGTAAATGAAATAAGTATAATAATTCTTGAATAGCTGTCTTATTAACCCAAGAATTAATACAAAAATTACATTAGGTCAGAACACAATCAAACATGACTAGCGCTTTCGCCAATTAATGGCAACTTCGGGTCTATTAGCATATAGTAATGCTTTGAGCATAAATACATAGGTAAATAGCAAAATAATAAAATACGATGGATTGCATGATGTGAAATTGGAGGAGATTAATTAAAAACAGTATTGCATAATTAACTGTACTATCACAAAGTAATGTAATAATAATCACTTAAAGGCGTAGTGGTTGTAGTGATTAAACTTCATGTAGAGTTTAAATGTTAAAATACAGAATCCATACATTAAATATAAGGCTAAAAGAACATGTGTATAGCGTAGGAGTATGAAGATAAAGTAGTTAAAATGGGTAAAAATACTTCAGCAGTCATCACGACGCAAAAAATGAGTAGCGTGTTGTATTATGTAAGGTTAATGCAACTTCAGAGGTACGTTTACCCCCAAACTTAATTTAAATCAATTTTTTAAGTTTTTACATAATTGTAGACCAAAGTGACTATTAAGGGGACAGTCAACTTAAAAATTGGAGAAAACATGACATTTTATGTATCAGTTTTACAATATTATCTTTTTGAAGCTATTTATAATCTTTTAATCGTTAAAAAATTTTAAAATTTAATTTCATAGAAATAAAAAAATTCATTTTTACACCAGTTTACGTGATAGAACTAAATCAATACACAGAATTCTTCCCCTCTTCATTGAGAAGGCACAGTCAAATGCACAAAGCCAAAAAATAAAAAATGATAATTAAAAGTGATATTTCAGTTAATGATTGATTAAAAATTGAAACTTTTTTTTTTTTTTTTAAAGTATTGGATCTAATGAGCTGAAATTTTGCATGTTACTTTCCACGCGTATATTAAATTTTTCTCCAAATTTGAAAAAGATTGGTCAAATAAGAAAAAGGTTCCAAAATATAGTTGAGTGTCCCCTTAAGATCTTATGAGATTGCATTATATTACAGTAGCATGATAAACAGAGAAAACCTTCATATACCTGCCCTTAAAAACACACACCTCAAGCAGAATCTCGGTGCTCGAACTCCGATTCCTTTCGTGAGAAGCTGTCGGATACCTGAGACCACTGTTTTACTTTGTCTGTGATTTTCGATAGAAACTTATCTAAACTTGTAACAAAGTAAATAAAGAGAAAGCTGGGAAAATACCAATCAGCATAGTTCCAGAATAATTCCGTTTCACGTGTAATACAAACCGACTCTTTCCTTGTTAATTCTGCAGTGCTTGGCAAAAGTGGCATAAGTCAGTTTCCACAAACATTTTTTATTAATTTATTGATAACTTACGGAACATCTGCTCGCTTGGAAAAAGAGACATAAGTATTTCTACCATTACAATAATTCATACAGAAGAAAATCAAATCGACATAAACCAGTGTGAAGACAGTTTTTTTTTCCTTCTTTTGTAAAATTAACATTTTTGACTTGTGCCACTTTTCCCGAGCACTACAGAATTGTGACAGTGTCAGGAGTCCTAAAGAGTCAGCAGAATTTAAAGTAGTCTTTCGTAATAACGCCATCCCAATTATAATGAAGTCGTTACACTTCGAATCAGTCATGGAGTGAATACGAGACATGGAATGAAGGTCAGGCAGTAAATAACAAACTTGTGATGTTGGCTTCATAGTTGGTAGGAAACTACGATAAAACTCTGTGTGTACAATGTCATTAGTTAATCAACATGTCTCTTACTATGTGTCACTGGTTCATTTGCTATCTCTTATCGCTCACTCCCTGCATACGAAACACATTGTAGCCTGAGTCAGCTGACCGGACAATCTCAATGTCACTGTGTCGCATCCGGAGCGAACTCCTTTTCTTTCTTCATCGAAGAGCTCGTCGCGCTCCATAACTTACGAATGCTGGAACGCAGAAAAAGAAAATCGTGAAAAATGAGCATTTTAAAACTTACCTTTCTCCGAATGCCGTTTATTGCAACATTAATCTGAACTCTCTGTCGCATCTATTGTTCAAGGAAAATTGTTGATACAAAGTTTTTCTGAACTTTCTACATTATATAGTATTTAGGTCTACAATCTTCTATATATATATATATATATATATATATATATATATATATATATAATTTGAACTGGTAATGGAAATGACGGGAAAACGGCTGGACGGATTTTAATAAATGGCCCCTCATTTTGAAGCTTGCAACCCAAAGTTTTTCGGAAAAATAGTAGTTTTCAGTGAAATGTCAATTTTCCTACATAATTTTCCTATTTTCCAAAATCCATCTGTCGTCAGTTTTGAGAACTAGCTAATTGCATTCAGGATACGCGAAGCGAGCATCAAGTCAGCCGTGTTGCATTTCAGAATAAAACAAAACACACACTACAGTAAACAATATTACACGAAGGCCATGATCTGCAAGAATGCTGACATATTTAGAGCTCAAATTAAATTGCTTATTAAAAACTTAACTTACTAAAAATAATTTACAGGTTCGATTCTGTGGTGTGTAATTTTCTGGGTACAGCTGTATATTGGATATTAAAAACTACAAAACTTAAGGTGGTTTGATGCATTATTACCATTAGAAATGAAATATTATTGTAGTTAATGCCGTGATGTGCCTATTTTTCATTAATTATACATATTAATGCTATATTGATGATATGAAAGTGAAATGTTTTGGGGTTATGTAAGTAGATGTAGAGAATAACTTAAATTAGATTTTGATTTCTATAGTTTACTGAGTGGCGGCTATATAGTATATATAGTATATGTTACTGAAAGCTACAAAACTTACGTAAGATAATATTATTAAAAATCAAATATTTTTATAGTTATTAATCAAGTGGGGTTGGGTCTTTTTCATATATTTAATGGCGGTGTGGTGTAGATATTTATATGCGTGGTTCTCTTCAGTATTGGCTCGAGAGAGAGTATCTTTCATTATTATGGAAGCGAATAACTTTCAGAATGTCTGGTATTCTTCATTGAAAATAAATATGAAAAATGTTTATTTGAACGTCTAATGAACTTAGTTTGCAGCATTTGCTGCACAAGCCACTAGTAGACTATAAACTGCATCCAAATCTGCCATCCTGAGTTATTAATGTAATAATTGTCCTGTTATAATTTGTATTATTTTTTATGCTCGACCATGCCGAAATGTAGTAATTATACACCTGGTAGTAGCCCTTTAATGCACCTCATTAAAGTACACCTATTCATTAAAGTTCAGGTGTTCAGCCAATGACAGGTCAGATTTCTACCGTTATAAAACCGCAAGTATCGATTATTCTCGGATATGCAATCGAAAGACAATTAGCGAAAAGTCACGGAGGCTGGAAATCCAATACTGTCGCAGAAGGTTATGTTCTGTTACTATAATAATTAGCTTTAATTGTAAATAATATTCAAATAAATTCAATTTGTCATCTCGTTTTTCAATTCTAAATCAATTTCCAGGTTATATCAGACTAATGTTCATCTTATTCTCTATCAAGTTCAATGACATTCGGCCTCGGAAAAAATTAATACTTTCGCGTCTGTGCACATCTCACAATTCAGGTCAGTTCGCACATAACCATAACATGACCTAATTTTGAATAATTTCAAGTTAGAAATATGGTCGAGCATAAAAAGTCGTATGAAACTTGCCTATAATGGTAATTAAGACGCTCGTATGAAAATTATGAAACTCCCTTGTGCTCGTTTCATAAACAAACATACTTGCGTCTTAGTTACTGCCATTATAGGCTCGTTGCATAATGTACTATTGTTCAATATTTGTGTAACAACTCTATCCCTAACATTCCAATGGCCAAATAAAGTTCCTGTACACCTGGGGATTCAATAATAATAATAATAATAATAATAATAATAATAATAATAATAATAATAATCTTCTTCTTCTTCTTCTCCTTCGTAGTTTAACCTCTCCCTTTTTAGGTGCATTTACACGACCCACGCCACCCGGGCCTTACAGGGCCGCGACCTGTCGGGAGAGGAATTAATCTATGGATCACATACATACTTTTTTGACCACACAAGGACATGGAGGGCCTCCCCGGACGAGGGATCAGCTCAATGCCAGGGCCACCTCCGATACAACACAAACATTTAAGACATTACACATCATTCACTCACACATATGAAAGGATTAAGGGAAGGATCGCCGTCCATGGTCGGACTTTCAAGAGGTGCAATCCCGGTATTTGCCTGGAAATAACTGAGGAAATCATGAAAAACCTCAGTTAGGATTGCCGGCCCCTGGGATCGAACCCCATACCTCCCGAATGCGAGGCCAGCCCTCTACCACGCCGCTAGCCCGCTCGGTTAATAATAATAATAATAATAATAATAATAATAATAATAATAATAATAATAATAATAATAATAATATCTCCCTATTTTAGTTTAAATTCTTCCCTCAAACACTTACGTATTTAAGAAACAGAGATCATGAACATCTCTGCGATGATGAATTTCGAACATTGAAGAGAGTGGAAGCCTAAACAAACACGAATTTGTTCTTAAATATTATATGATAACAGGAATAATTTTTTGCAAGAAATAAACCCAAGAAGCCAACCATAATTATGCTTATAATTTTCTAGAAAAACAATTTTACAATGCTAGCATAAACAGCGATGAAATATAAATGAGTGTATTTGACTTGAAAATGGCTACAGTGAATGTGAAAATTAAAGCTTTCATTGTGATAAGCGGTAGATCAGCCATTGGCGAATCCTGAAATTTATGCGACTTCTTGACGTGTTACAAAACTACGCGATTTCCGTGAAGATTTTGCCTGTGTGCTTCTTCATATTAAATACGAGTATATCGGGAAAGTATTGTAAACATGGGAAATGAATAAACTTCAGAATTCAACGGATATAATATTTTCAGATTCCCTGAATAAATATTGACTATATTCGCAGTGACGTCACTGTCTGTATTTGGATTGGCAATGAGGACTCTTATTACGCTAAATAAAAAAGTGATTTGCCAAAATTCTATCATGAAAACATTCAGTAGCATACGCATTATTTTTAATAAACACATTTCAAGTTTAAACATTTATTACTCTATAAAAATTGTAGCCATACTAATTTCAATGCCTGTTTCTTCCTTTGTCTCTTTGGACAATATTATCTCTGGACCAGCATTAAATTCTCACATTGCGAGCCTTCATGGCCGTGTAGTCGGCATGATGCAGGGCCACCGCGAAAACGTTGCAGGACAAGTACAACATAAGGGACAAAAACTCAGTTCCGTGACATAGAAATAAATCTCCACCCATGTCGGGAATCAAACCATGAATCATGAAGTACGTGCTATTCCCAGAGTCATAGCGGCTGATAATTTCAATACCATTGCACCCAAATTCTTCAAACTCATTTGAATAAATATACTTAACTGTATATTAGTTTTATTATTTACAGATTACTTAGTTGAATTATTTTGGAGTTATATATTATCTACATCTGATTAATTTCCAGCGGAAGTAGCTACGTCAATTTAAGAACTATTATATTATTAGATCTATAAAGGGTTAATTTACTAAGAGATTTAATGTTGGGGGGAGAGGAATGATAATTTATATAATGATGTGCCGAAATTCTTCGAAGTCAGTATTTATAAGAAACATAGCAAATATTTTTTTTTAATCTGTTGAGAGTATTGTAATTGTAGGTCAACTCTAAGAGATATATACCATACGGAGGAGCTTGAAATTTGTATACAATGTAGCCTAATGATTGTAACACTAAACTTCGAAAACCTTGAAATTCAGTATACTTCAAAATAAAACAGAATTTTCTAAACTTGTTTAGAAGCCTTAGTAGCTGAGTTAGAACAACAGACTGCGGACTTCAAGGTCCTGGGTTCACATCTGGGTGGTGGCGGAATTTTTCTCGTAATCATAGTCCTAACTTTCAGAATGGCTGCGGAGTGCACTCATTCTCCTGTCAAAATTGAGTACCGGCTCTTTCCGGAAGCAAAAGGTGGCTGGGACGTGGTACTGACATCATCCCCTCCTCGTGCAGAGGTAAACATGCCCCCCTCAAAACACCGTACGGCATCACGGGATACCTTTATCTGTATGAACTTATTTAGTACATATTATTCTTTTCTTTAAGCTTACTATTGGGCTAAGGTTCGTTACTACAAATTTATGCTACAAAATTGCTACAGTTTTATATCTATACATCTTTAACACTGTATCACTTCGGAATATGTATTATATGACTTTCTCGTGTTAAATTCTATCGTACCTGGTTTACATGTTTCGACTTGTTATTGGTCTTCTTCAGAACTGGTCGTTGCTGCTCTTGGCACCTCTTGTTTTATTTCCTGTGGGGGTGTGTTTGTGTAGTGTAATGTGGTGTCAAAGAGTGTGTGTGTGTTCTGAAATTGAGTTGTGTGTTGAGAATTTCATTAGGGTGTGTTTTTGTGTATCTGTATTTTTCTATTTTATTGTGTTATTTTACAACCCTGTATCAACATCTAGGTTATTTAGCGTCTGAATGAAATGAAGGTGGTAATGCCGGTGAAATGAGTCCGGGGTCCAGCACCAAAAAGTTACCCAGCATTTGCTCGTATTGGGTTGAGGGAAAACCCCGGAAAAAACCTCAACCAGGTAACTTGCCCCGACCGGGATTCGAACCCGGGCCACCTGGTTTCGCGGCCAGACGCGCTGACCGTTGCAGGTGTGGACTTGTCTGTATATTTCATATTGTTCTAATGTGTTTAGTTTCTGGCTTTTTGGTTGGATGTGTAGAATTTCCATGCTAACCACACCTACAGAGACATCAACACAGACATGAAAATTCTACATAACCAACCAAAAAGCCAGAAAGTAAACACACTAGAACAATATGAAATATACAGACACACAAAAACACACCCTAATGAAATTCTCAACCCACAACTCAATTTCAGAACACACGCACTCTTTGACTCCACATTACACAAAACAAACACACCCCCACAGGAAACAAAACAAGAGGCGCCAAGACTAGCAACGACCAGTTCTGAAGAAGACCAATAACAGGTCGAAACATGTAAACCAGGTACGATAGAATTTAACACGAGAAAGTCATATAATACACATTCCGAAATTTTATATCTATTATCTACTTAGTGATGTTCGCCGTTTTGGTTCGTTCTGTCCGGTTTGGTTGGTTTGAAAAATATTACAGATTTATTAATTTGTCCTACAGAATGATATCTGTAATATTGACAATTATTATTTGAGGAGAAAAATTCGCTCCGGCGCCGGGGATCGAACCCGGGTCCTTCGTTCTACATACCAAGCGCTCTGACCACTGAGCTACGCCGAATTCAATCCACAGCACCGGACCGAATCCTCCTCCTTCAATGTTTCCCTTTGTGGCCTGACTCCAAGTTAGGCATATATGTTGACGTATATGTCCAATGTCAACTGCCATTATACTAGGAGCGCACTCAGCTGAGTGACTTGTTTGGCCGGGAATCCGCAGTTAAGTGCACAGTAATCTGTACAGACATATGCACTGCTAGCTATGAGAATATTATAGATTTATTAATTTGTCCTACAGAATGATATCTGTAATATTGACAATTAATATTTGAGGAGAAAAATTCGCTCCGGCGTAGCTCAGTGGTCAGAGCGCGGTTCGATCCCCGGCGCCGGAGCGAATTTTTCTCCTCAAATATTAATGGTTTGAAAAAGCTGAACGTTCCGTTCCGATTTCATCTCGTTAAATACAAAATGTAATGATAAATATTTTGGATTTGGTGATACATTTGAAATCTTAGTGAAATATCGAAAACAATGAAATACAGACCTCATCAAGATATTTTGTAGGAGAAATCAAGAACGTTTCAAGCGCCCTCCATATATGCAACGACTGTGATGTTCAGCTTCGGCGTAACATTGCGTGGAAGCCATCGTCGTGGGTTCGTGTTGTCTGAGGTGGGGGGGGGGGCCTTCGCGTCGAATTGACCCCACCTCACAATAGTTCCACATGTCCGCTCGGTGCGTTTGCTTCAGAGGGAAAAACACTAAATCCTGAGAAAGGTGAAAAGGCAGAGAAGTAATTAAAAGAAGAAAGGAAGGAAAAGAAAGAAAGAAAAAAGAATAAAAATTTCAACCTCGCTCTTTGCTAACTAACTTCACCTGCGATCATTAAAAATATTAGTGGTCTTCGCCTCTCCGGTTTTTGAAAAGCAGCTATCAGTCCATTATTTGCACTACACATTATAAATCTGAAATACAGTGCGTATGACACTTTCTTATTGCAAATTTACGACATATTTAACTCGAATATGTTCCTGGAATAGTGTTATCATTTTTATTTCGTAAATTGTCACGCTAAGAGATTTGTCCGTCACACTCCGTTTATGATTCATGCTTGGAGTGCTATATAAAAGAAAAACGGAAACGAGCAAAAATATTTCCTCTGGTGTGTGTAGTCTAGACAGATAATTTGAATGCCATCCGGGTCAAAATGTGTCTCTTCTGAAAACGATTAGTTTTCCATGAGAAACACATCCTTAGCCTGACACGAAACCTTCCGGAAAATAATTGGAAAACTGTAGAGGAAGGTAGTTGAGGTTACTGAACTTTAGGAAAAGAATTTCCGAAAGATATTCGTAAGGAATTAAGAAGCGCTGGAGTATAAGATATCTGCATGCGATGTGACATACGTTACTTCAGGGGCGATGATAGATCGTTACGAATTAGCCTAACGGAAGAAAAAAGAAGTTCGAGAAACTATAGTGCCATGCAATCCCCAAAGTCTCGTGTCTTGATCAGATGAACTACGATATTTGAAGAAAGGGTTCAATGCTGGAAGAGCATTGTTCGTTGAGGTTATCGCAATTTTCTCTTTTTCACTACCAAACAAAATAAATTCTGCCATTTTCTATTAAGAAAGGATTTCACTCAACAATAAAGTAGACAATAGCTAATGGTTCACCATTCAGGATGTATGAATGCTAATAAAATCTCATTTCTGAAGCTTTTGTAAAATGTTTGTTATTGGAATTACTGTCACTAATTTTTCGGAACTGCTTAAAATTTCTGACCTCAAGAAATCAATTGAAAACAATTGTGTAAATTATTCGAACACCATCAAAGTACTTACTTACTTTTTATTTTTATTTATTGGGTTGTTTTACGACGCTGTATCAACATCTAGGTTATTTAGCGTCTGAATGAAATGAAGGTGATAATGCCGGTGAAATGAGTCCGGGGTCCAGCACTGAAAGTTACCCAGCATTTGCTCGTATTGGGTTGAGGAAAAACCCCGGAAAAAACCTCAACCAAGTAACTTGCCCCGACCGGGATTCGAACCCGGGCCACCTGGTTTCGCGGTCAGACGCTCTGACCGTTACTCTACAGGTGTGGACACTTACTTACTTACTTACTTACTTACTTACTTACTTACTTAATTACTTACTTACTTACTTACTGGCTTTTAAGGAACCCGGAGGTTCATTGTCGCCCTCACATAAGCCCGTCATTGGTCCCTATCCTGAACAAGATTATTCCAGTCTGTATCATCATATCCCACCTCCCTCAAATCCATTTTAATATTATCTTCCCATCTACGTCTCGGCCTCCCCGAAGGTCTTTTTCCCTCCGGCCTCCCAACTAACACTCTATATGCATCTCTGGATTCGCCCAAACGTGCTACATGCCCTGCCCATCTCAAACGACTGGATTTAATGTTCCTAATTATGTCAGGTGAAGAATACAATGAGTGCAGTTCTGTGTTGTATAACTTTCCCCATTCTCCTGTAACTTCATCCCTCTTAGACCCAAATATTTTCCTAAGCACCTTATTCTCAAACACTCTTAACCTATGTTCCTCTCTCAAAGTGAGAGTCCGAGTTTCACAACCATAAAGAACAACCGGTAATATAACTGTTTTATAAATTCTAACTTTCAGATTTTTTGACAGCAGACTGGATGATAAAAGCTTCTCAACCGAATAATAACAGGCATTTCCCATATTTATTCTATATCATAATTAATTATTGTGTTTCTGAATAAATTGCTGTTAATGAATAAAGAATTCACAACGTTTCGGAGATTTGCACTATCTTCGTCTTCAGGTGAAAAAAGGGGATTAGAAGAGTATCCTACTCGTTGGGGTCGTTACATGGAGCTAATCTGCTTGGCGGACATTGTGAATTCCTTATTCAATAGCATTAATGGAAGAAGTTCAGCCTATACTTTTTCTAAACAATGCACTATTGCTTTCTCCCTCTTTTAAGTGCATATTTGCGTTTATGTTTTTTAATTATTAACACAGGATGCAAAAAATAATATACATTCTCATAAGCAAAATCCATATTCGAGGGAAAGAATTTTATGCGTTCATTTACACATATCCTTCTCCCTCAGTTAATGTCTTTGGCAGATATTTAAGTTACATATGATTATTAGCCCATTTCTTCTTGGAATCCGTGAAACATTCCGTATATAACATGCAAGTTACCTTTATTTGGTAGGTATTGATCGTGAGCGGAAGGATGCAGAGACCGTACGAACACCAAAGTGGTGTTAAAACCAAAATATAAACGTTCTGTTTCTGTTCTGTTTCGAACGATAATTAAGACAAGGAAAACATTAAGGGTTATATGCATAGACATTTCTCTAGCCCGGGCTATGAGCGTGCTAAACTAGCCCCGGCTATCGACTGATTACATGTACAGGATTCATATCATATCGCTAACACTGGTTTATGAATACGAAAAACGTTAGTTCGCTATCACCCACCGGAATCCCGCGCTAAGAATGTCTATGAATAAGGCCCGAAGATTTCAGAACCTGGCAAAATATATTAACCCGTGGGTAACAATCGGTTGATACGTTGCCAGACAGATGTTGTCAGAACTCAGAAATAATAACGTCCTTCGTAATCTGCTTGTGTAGATAAGCGAACACAGATTTTTTTTTATCTCAATTATGGAAGCATCATGAAGGTCACTCTCATGCCATGTGCATGAGAGTAGAACGACTCCCACGTGGAAAGTTGCTTCTCCGACAGTAGATGCAGCACATACTCAGCATTTTCGTTGTAAAAATATATAGACTGTTTCCGCCTAGCTGGCGCTCTTTCTTGGAATCTCCATTTTTAGGCGTTGTGCATTAGAATGCGTGGCAAATATCACATTATCCTGTCTGTCTGTTGTAGTACTTCCCCAAGTTACTTATTCCACAGTACGTGGCAAAATTGCACACTCCGTATGAAGTCGTACCTCCACCTGCAGCTCAGTACAACTCTATGCTCTCCTGTACAAGAGGACTTATAATATATATATATATAGGCCTCTTGATCCTGTAGTGCAGTGATGTCAAAGCAAGCGCATTTTTCTGACCTTGACGTCGTGCACGGGCAGCAAACGCTAAGTATGGAAAGAGGAAGGGTTGTGTATATGAATAAACAATCTGTTGGATTAAGAAAACAGTGGTGCACAAACTTCAAACGGAATGTGAAATTTTATGTCGTTATTTTTATATGGCTTCTTTCTGTTTAATATTATCTATATTGTCTGTAAAACAAAAGTACTAACACTGATTTCTTAATATTGCACTTGTGTTTTAAATCTTAATGACATAATAGAGAGTTAAGAAGGAATATTCACTTAAATTTCATAGTAGTATAATATTATACTGTATTAAGTGGATGAAACACATCATTCATGAAGAAAGTGATATTCCAAAGAAAGAGATTGAGTATGACATGATAAGTTGGAATTTATATTGATGGTATCTTTAGCCTTATAAAAGTAATCAATAAACTAATCAACACAATATTACAGTACAAAGCAATGTTACCTATGTACTGTATCTGTTTTAAGTGTAACTAATATTACATAACAAAACTCTTATCGCATTATGTTTTTAAGGTGATATTTGTGAGCAACTTCCTATCATCAGAATATTAAATTATTTTCTCGAAATCTGCTGGAGCTATAGAGCTGACATTTTTACAACACATGGGCACGTATCTTTTGCTTATGATGTAACAGTAGTTGCTTTGTTAATTCATTTTCTTACAAACAATTTCCATGCGAATATTTTCAAAATTTTCAATACACTATCTTCAGTAATACGTATATACGGTATATTAGATTTACGAAAACATTCTGTAAGGCTACTAAATAAATAGGTCTATACCTGAAAATTTCACTTTTCTATACGAAAAGTTGAGAAAATATTTCTTTTGAATAAAAAAATCAAACTTGTGAAAAATGAGCATTAAAATTAAAACTTACATTCTTATAATGCACTTATACTTCTCAGACAAATCTAAAAATTAACATGGACACAGTTTTAATAAGTTCTCTTCCTTTTATCTATTGAATCAGTGCTGGCCATCCCTGAATATAGCTCGACCAAGTAGCATATACCACCTCTTTCGTCCGTCTCTTTCCTTTCCGCTGTAAAGCGCTCAGGCTCTCCTGGGCTCTAAAGCGCGCGCTTGCTCCTGTGGGCATCAATTGACATGCCTGCTGTAGTGCTTGTCCCACTAAGAAACCTGATTGTGGAATATGTCTGGCGTCTGTTTTCATCATCTTCATTATGACTTGTTTATGTTTGCATTTTCTCATAGTTCAGTATTTCTATGCATACATGTAACTCTGCCGTTGAAGTACTTTCTTATACCCAGTTTTAAAGTAATGCCTTATATATGATACAGAATACGAATTAGTCGCCAACTATGGCCTTGTGGTAACCAGACTTGTCACAGGATCCGAGTTTCGTGGGTCCATCCATTCCGAGGACGATGAAAATTCTTAAAATGATCTCCTTGATAAGTGGAGTAAAGCTAGGGGGTTCCGCTTCGTAGATTTGCAGCACTTGAAAGAATACTTCCCTGATTAAGGGCTCGAAGAAACATTTGCTAACATTTATTATTTATTTATTTATTTATTTATTTATTTATTTATTTATTTATTTATTTATTTATTTATTTATTTATTTATTTATTCTCGTGTAGTTAAGGCCATCAGGCCTTCTCTTCCACAACACCAGGAATACAAATACAATAATAGAAATAAACAGAGAGGAAAAATACACTATATACAAAGTAAAGCTACACAAGAAATAAAGAGAGAGAGAGAGAGAGAGAGAGAGAGAGAGAGAAACACTATAAACAAAGTAAAGCCACACAGAAATATACACAGGTTGCAGTCACACAAACTTTAAATGAGTGATTAAGTATCATAAATAATCGTATCCTAACTAATTAACTAACATAAACAAGAAACTTGCAATTTTAATCTAGATTAAAAAAGAAAAAGAAAAAAACACAAATCAATACTTCTAGAAATACCTAAAAACATTAACTAAGACAAAATTTTCCAATTTAATTTTGAATTGTGATAAAAGTCCGGCAGTCCTTGACGTCATTAGGTAACGAATTCCAGAGGCGAGGTATTTCTACAGTATAGGAAGGTGAGTATAAAGACGTTCTATGATGAGGGATAGAAAGAAGTGCTTGATATCGGTTTCGAAGAGTTGTAAGAAATTGAAAGCGCGATAACAGATAATTCGGAGTAGAAGTATGCATGATTCTAAACAGAAGAGGCAGTGAATGTATTGTTCTTCGTTCCTTCAGACGCACCCATGAAAGTAACTTTATCGCCCATTACAGAATTTTGAGCCAGCACAATCGGCTCATGTCAATGGCGTAGGTGAGCGTGGCTTCTCTCCCCCTCAACCCTTAATCCGTAGCATATCGTAGGGTAAGAATATACGACCGGAAGTCGTGACAATTCGTCAAAAATCGAATTTACTCGAAAATAGTGCGCCCTTGATTATAAGACCCTACCAATTTTTGGAGTAAATTTAAAAAATACTTATTTATTTACAGAAATATTAAACCCAAAAAGGTGAGTGTAAAGTCATCATCATCATTGGCACTACAGCCCGTTATGAGCCCTGGCCTCCCTCAGTAGGCGTTGCCATCTGTCTCTGTCCTGTGCAACAGTCCTCCAATTTCTGTATCCCAATCTTACAAGATCCTCCTCCACTCCATCAATCCATCGTAGATGTGGTCGTCCTCGTCTCCTTTGACCTCCAGGGTTTATGAGAACAATATTTTTTTACAAGGTTCTGGTGCATCAATTCTCATTACATGTCCCACCCACCTCAATCTATTGGTTTTAACTATATTTATTATATTTTCTTTAAACATGCTATATAATTCCCCATTATATCTTTTTGTCCATAATCCATTTTCAAAAACTGGACCATATATTCTTCGAAGAATCTTCCTTTCAAAAATTTCAAGTCTTCTCTCATCGTTCTTAGAATTGGTCCATGTTTCTGAAGCATATATCAGGGTTTGAGTGTAAAGTATGGAAGATTATTTGTAGATTTGCTATTTTTAATTTTATGAAGACACTCTAAAGTTATAGGAGGTGAAAAAAGGAATATTTTGAACATATCTGAAAAACTTAGTTTTTCGTTTATAAAGATTGTGCCAAGGAGTGTATTTTTTTAACGACACCATGTACTTATTTTTCCATTTTTTAATTCTTCAGGTCTCAAAAAGTATTTTTTTACAACTTATAAATAATTATTTGTAAAAATTTCCTCAAATATGATCTCAATGTATGTATACATACATAAGAAAGAAAAATATTTATGTATATCAATTTATCACTGTGGAGAATAAGGGGACCAAGAATTAAATAGCCAGAGACAAAAACTGATAAGAAAATAATTGAATATTAATAGTTCTTTAATGCGATTAATCGCGGCGACAGAAAGGGAAAGAATTGAAGTACTGTGACGATCGGCGATGGTGATAGGAAGAGAATCCAAAACGACGTTAGAATTTCTTCATAAAATAAAATAAAGTTAAATTAAATTAAAACTAGGAAAGCTGGAAGCAGTATTCCATACTTTTTACTCTTTTTTACTAGTTCATACCGGTAATCTAAGTTTAAAGAGTTATTATTGCAGCTGACATTACACTGGTTTCTAAAAAAAAATCCAACAAAAAAGAAATCCTATTAAAACAGATTAGTGAAATGTAAATTTTTTATGTTTTTCAAAAATATCTGAGAACACCTAAATGCATACCAACAGGCAGGATTTTTATGTAGATTTAAAAACCTGAATGTCATTAGATTTATATGTGTAGGCCTATATTTTGCTTTGTTAACCTCTTCAGACCTGAATTTATATTTAAAAAAATTGAAAAAAAAAAAAAAAAAAAACTGGTCACATAATCATTCTGGGGATCCAAAATTCCCAAATCAAGTGTTCACAGAAAATCAAAATTTGTGGACAATTTTTATCCTTGAGGCACCAAAATATTAAATTTTATTTTTAATTCAGGTATAGAAATGTTTCAAAAATAATATTCTCAATTTCTATCACATTGAATTTTTCAAAGTATTTAAAGGTGTCGAAGACATTCCAAAAAGAAAAAAAAAACAATTTACACTGTAACATACCTCAGGCCTGAAGGGGTTAAATGATAATTACATCTCTTGTTCTTATTTGAATTTCGAATCCTCGGTATACTCGTTTTTAAATCTGATGCGAATATAAGAAACTCCCAGATTTTAGAACACAAATCTCGCAAAAGGGGAGTCTTATTTTCGAGTATATATATATATATATATATATATATATATATATATATATATATATATATACAGAACACACATACCTAAGTACAGTTGGAATATCAGTAAAATAACACACCACTAAGAAAACTAGAATGTAGAGTAGGTGTAAAATAATGTCGAAAATGATATTCTAGTGATGAGTTTGAGAGTGATATGGTCTACGACCTATGTTATTTTGGTTCATGACGAGTTTCTGTAAAGGTGGTGATAAACCTCCAGCTAGCATAAATTCAAGCACGCTTGAACACTACGCCAATTATTTGGCTAATTATTGCTGTTGTATACGCGCAGGTATTACGACGAGGAGCAAGAAAATAAAACGAAGAATGTGCAGCCATCTCAGTTCTCATCGCCGGGGAAAGCTGAAAATCCCTGTTTTAAACGATCGATCAGGGAAGCGGCAAAGCGAAGCAGTTTGCTTTTAATGTCCTCGAAGAATGGTGTCTGATTACCTGTCTGGGGGAGATTTTTATATCAGCGCTGACAAGGAGGAGATGTGAGGTCCAAAAAAAAAAAAAAAAAAAAAAAAAGCACACGAACTCGAACAAAACATATCTAAAACTTTATTATGGTTTTAGAAAAACACCTGGCTGCATGAGCGCCATTGTATTTCGCGAGATTGCATAATGCCACCATCGGAAGATGTTATCTGCGAACGAGCTGGATATGACAAAAAGTTTTATTACCGACTTTAAACTTATCTAAGAAAGATCCGGAAATAAATGTCATGCTTTGTTGCCAAGATACAGCAGTACTAAATTTGTGTAAGCTGGGCTATTATTGGGAAGCAGAGAGTGTACCTGTAGTAAATTTGTTATATGTCACATAAGTATTCCTCATATCACGAAATAGACACTCTCCATTCCTAAACACAAAACATCCTTCTACTCTTCATCTTTCACCGTGTCTGCAGCTCATCTCTGGAACTCTCTACCACAACATGTCAGAGACTGTCGGACATTTTCTAGTTTCAAAAATAAATTTAAATTGCACTTTTTTGGATTAGATTCCTTTCAGTTATAAGCCCTTTTCTCTGCCATAGTTTTGTAAAAATATAGGCTATATATTTCTTTTTCCTTCCTTTCCCCTTTTTGTTCTCTTTATCAGCCAATGAATTTATTATCATAGCCTTTTTATCGTGAATTTTATTTAATTTTCGTATTTCTTTTCTTTTTTATTATTATTTTATTACATTCCATTTTGATATATTCTTTCTTACGTTTTTCCATATTAACCATTTGTACTAAATGAGTTGCTTTCACTATATTCCAATGTATTTTACTTTCTTTTTTTTCTATTATGGTATTATTTCCATATTGTTTAGTGTCGATTTTATTATGCTATTATTATTTTTTTTTGTAATATGTTGGTATTCTGTTCTGTAACTTTTTGTTAAATTTTAACTGCTTGTATACTTTGTGACTGCACGCATTGTATACTTCACCTGACATAATTAGGAACATTAAATCCAGACGTTTGAGATGGGCAGGACATGTAGCACGTATGGGCGAATCCAGAAATGCACATAGAGTGTTAGTTGGCAGGCCGGAGGGCAAAAGACCTTTGGGGAGGCCGAGACGTAGATGGGAAGATAATATTAAAATGGATTTGAGGGAGGTGGGATATGATGGTAGAGACTGGATTAATCTTGCTCAGGATAGCGACCAATGGCGGGCTTATGTGAAGGCGGCAATGAACCTCCGGGTTCCTTAAAAGCCAGTAAATAAGTAAGTAAGTATACTTTGTGACCTGGTAGAGTGTAAGAGAAGGCCCTATGGCCTTAACTCTGCCAGTATAAATAAAAAAATTATTATTATTATTATTATTATTATTATTATTATTATTATTATTATTATTATTATTATTCCAGACATCTTTCCATGTTTAATTTGTTTATTTGGTGGATATCAAAATGGACGAAAGTTTTTTATTACGCAAGTATCACTTTTACTAATATTTCAAACTTTTATTCTGCCATACATGCAAGTGAAAAATTTTATTCGTTTTCGAACCTGCGTTCATCAAGTGAAAATGAACGTGAGTTGACACACCTCAGGCTAAGCTCTACGGAACGAAAGGACAGGTTATTTTGAGACTTTTGTGAAGATTCAGTCATATTGCAAACCGTGACGCACAGCCTGGGAATGCAAACGAACTACTTCCGTTAGGATATGAAACTGATTGTACGAGGTACGCCGTTATAGAACAAATACTAGTCTACTTGCTGCATATGACCACACGATATCAGCCGGTTCAACCCAATAAATGTAACTGCAGTTAACGTTGAAAAAAGTGCAGAATTTAATTAATTCAAATCTCAATACAATGCATTTCCGAAGCACAAGTATAATGGCATTCGCTCATTGCCATTGTCTAGAATCACAATGACCGAGAAAAGAATAATAAACCAGATGTTTTCATTACCGATAATTTTATTAAGATAATTAGCCTACATACCTTTCCGGTTCTGCAGCAGTTCCATGCATGAAATACGAAGCAAAAGAGAGAATTTTTTCGAATAATGCACGATCCAGTTTCATTATGACTTTGAACCACCTACGTACAGTATTTGTAACATACTGTAATGCTAATTACCGGCTTAATAGAACATTTAGTCTTTTTTTTCTATAAATGCATGTAAGCTGAAGTGTGGCTATAATGAAATATGAATCTCATATCGCTAATGAACATTTATTTATATTGTATAAAATAAATTAGATCATGGTCGGCGAAACCTTTGATAATAGTGTACCAAATTACTGCAGTGTAAACGATCGATTCATTTAGTTTTTCTGTTTATATTATATTTTATGTTACAATTATTAGCAAAATAAATAAATAAATAAATATGATATGCTGCCAAGTCATAGGAAATCTTGGCTGGCGTATTAATATTATATTTTTTGTTTCTGATTTAACTTCATTTACAGTATATCAGTGATAATATTAAACAAAATTATTAAAACTGCTTAGTATAAAATAAAGTTATTAAAACTGTTTATAGTATTTAGAAATTTGACCTCGACTCAATAATAAAATTATATATCATTAAGTAGCCATCATTCGTATTGATGTTGGTATGTAAAACAAAGTATAAAATAATAATCGTGAAAACAATTTAAATATTTTCTGTTAACTTCGCTTGCAGTATGTTTCAAATGACTACGATTTATTTACATTATACTACATCAGCAAAAATACTGTATCAATGTCAAAATTGGCACTGACACCGGTTAACCCGTCATGATTTCCATTTACCTCTAAAAAATTCTGGATGTCTAATAGCTCAGCATGAAAACCTTCACTGCAATGTTGGGGTCGTATTTTTCACTCTTTTCCGAAGACGAACGCATTTTAAGTATTCCTCTTAAACACTTACAAGTAGAACATAAATTTAGTTTTAACATTGTCGGCTTTTATTTCAGAATAAAACGCTGCTAACGTGCATTTCACAATTATTTGTCGTGTTCGAAAGAATGTTTTTGCTGGGAACTGATTCTAATAAGCACATAAATGAGATTCCGCCATTGAAGTCTGGAAGAAAGCTAGCAGGCAAGGCCGTGAGAATGTTCGAACGCTGTTCTACTGTGAGCTATATACTCGTAATATACTCTGAACGTAATTCTGATAAATATTCAGGATTCGTTACGTAAATACAAGCATAAAGTTTGAAATTCGTGTTTGGTTAGTATCAGTAAATCATTGGCACTCAGAATAACTGCCATGCCTCTCGAAATTACTACTCGTAACACAGCAGACGATATCAGCTTCTGCATGACATAATTTTTAGGTTGTTACTTTATACGAGTGTAGAACGGACAGTTTGGATTTGTTCGTTTCTCCGTCACGCACAAGCTCAACCGACCTCATGAAGAGATCTCTGCGTACTGACTAACCGTAGTTCGTTGTTTTCACGCTGGAGAGCAGTACCATAGTTTCTACAAAATGGCCGTCCTCCAATTCTTCATTAAAGGGGATGTATCATCTAGTGCCAACACATGCTCAAAAAATTCCACGCCTTATCATTGGAAAAGCTTAGATAGCGAGGTATTTAAAAAGATTAAATGCTTAAATATTAAATAGTCGAACGAAAGTAAGATAATAAAAGGTGGTTGCGTAATAAAATATTTAGACAATCAGAACAAAGGATGCATAGAAGTACGTACTGTACATGTTACTAACATAGTGGTCCCTTTAACTAAATAGAGTAGCTCAGCTATTCTGTAGTTGATACTGCTAATTAAAATTTAGCATGTCGCAAAAGTATACTTTGCCAACACTTCATAATTGCATTTGGTTCTGTTAGTGAAACGTATACGTAACTATGGCCAAATGCACATAGGCCTACTGTACGTATAATACGAACGAAACAGTTAAGATCCCATACTGTACTCTCCATATAGGGTTTGAAAATGTTAATTGAACTTATGTTCAAAGTAAAATTTTTCATAATTAAACTTATGAAAACATAGTTTAACATAATGAGATGTTAATATATATTCGCTGCAACTTCATTCTAGTGAATTAAAATTGTAGCTACTTCATTTTTATCAAGTATTTATAACCAGATACTATTGATAATAATTATCACACATATTCTCAACTTGAAAACTTGCCATAAAAAGTGAGTTCTATACTGATATAAGTAAACGTGTGTGTTCAAGACCGAGTCAATGAGTTCACATGAAGGTCACATACAATGTGTTTTATTCTACAAGCAAGGAAAGTGTTACAGCAGCTTTCATGCACAAATTAAACAGCAAAAGTATACGTACTTCAATATAATGGACAGCAGAATGTGTATAAAAAAGAGATAAACATGATTTTAGCACTTTGGAAAGTTTCCAGATCTGGCATTCTGGTTATTTCTGAACTCACATGATATATTTATATACAGTACCAAAACACACCAACATTCGGTAGTCGAAGAGTGTTTTTTTCTCGTCCTGATTGTCATCGCAACAGACTTCCAGGGTCTCTCTGCGATCGATTGTCATTCAGCTGCCGGAGAAATGTTTTGTTTCTTCGGAACAATGAAGTTCATCATCGTCACCGCTAAGACCTATTCATTCCGAACCAGTTCATTCCAGTTCACATCCTCTTAATCAATTTCCCGCAGACCTCACTACGTCTTCGTTTCTTAAGAACCATCCGGTAATTTTTTTTCATCTGTGTTCAGGGATGGGTGAGACGTAATCATATTGCGAAGTGTTTTGTAAATGCCATTAATACTGTACTTTCGCATGCATAAGTGTAAGGACCCGTCCCGATCCAGCCCTCGAAAAGCCAAGCCAATACTGTAGTTTTTCTTTCCAAAACTGTATTGTACCTACAATTCTTATCCAATGCTTAGGCCTAATAAAATTGTGCCAGTTTCGGCGGTGGTATTGTATTCCTCGCACTAGAAAGAACTACATACCTAACTTCCCCCTGCAAGAGGTCGACCTTACCGGTAAGCAATGCAGGCCCAAATCAAAAACGTCATACTTACAAGAAGTAAATGCTGAATTCCATACATCAACCTTTTTTTTTGTAGTTGGTTATTTAATGACGCTTTATATACTAGGTTATTTAGCGTTGGTGATAGCGAGATGAGACCGAGGATTCGCCATAGATTACCTGACATTCGCCATACGGTTGGGAAAACCTCGGCCAACCAGGTAATCAGCCCAAGCGGGAATCGAACCCACGTCCGTGCGCAACTGCAGATCAGGAAGCAAGGGCCTCAGTCGACTGAGCTACGCCGGTGGCCACCAATAAATTTAAAATGTTCATATTTTCAGTAGACAGTTTTCAGTATACATTTATACTTACGTATATTACCTTTTTTTTTCGAGGAAGAAAGATTTTTAATGAAGGATGATTCACCCGAATATAGTAGCATTTTCTTAGAATTAGTAACAGGAACGGAAATAGAAGTGGGTGAAATTTCTTTCAACATTATATTTTTTTATCCTATGGTTATTTGAGGTTGCGTCATTCACCCAAGCCTCCCCATTCTTGGAGTGGCGCACCATAACTGCCACCGGTGCACCAGAAAGGCGATCTACATAACACCGTTTGATTGAGATTAACGGTGAAAAGGTGAAATACCGGTAGGGAAAACGGGAGTACCTCGTGAAATCCTGCCGCCAAGCACCGTCTTCGTCCACCACAAATTCCCCGTGGATCCGCTGAGATTCGAACCTGGGCTACCAACGTGGAAAGCCGAGCTCTAGCAACTGCGTTAACGTTGGCGGCTCTTTCAACGTATTATCACAGTCTAGTATATACAGTCACGAAGCTCAATACGTAGTAAATATGCATTCATAGATGGTTGCTGACCACTAGGATCGCTAATGTCGACTCATTACAGACAATGAGAAATAGTACCGGCACAGTCTATTGTTCCTAGCACCCTCACAACTCAAGCTTCGTGACTGTATATACTAGACTGTGATATTATTTTGTTATTTTTTTCCAAGCGGTATACAAAGGACTGTTTGTTATCTTAATCGATAATGTAATCGATTACAGTGAAGATGATGGAGGTCTACATTTTTAAGTAGGCCTACGTAAAATTTCTGCATTGCACAAAAATTCGTATAGTTATCACAATAGACGTGTTACCAAGGAAAGTATTACTTCACCCATTCTCTTTACGTTCACTGTTTTCTCCACGGAACACGGATTTTGATAATCTAAATGTTTAAAAATTGTCGTTAAAATGACACTAACAATAAGACTAAAATGACATAACCTCATATTTAAGAATAACGAATTAAAAATATGTTTAATAAAGAAATCCAGTGTTATCCATCGATAGGCCTACATTGAACTAACACGTATTTTGCACACATTCTCTATTGTTTATTTGCCGGAATCGGGAACAGTTTTCATCAGTACCGTAACTTGCTTTGGAAGGCATGATACAATTTGTTAAATTAAGCTAAACAATCTCTTTGTGTATTTTTTAAATCTTTAAATACAGGAAATCGAGTAAAGTCGTACTGATATTATTGGAATAATTTTTCCTAAAGAGAATAAATAATTTTCACACTTAATATTTTATTAAAAACTTCATTATTTCCTTAAACCCATCGAAAATTAAAACGGTGTATAATGCACATTTTGCTTAAATTATTCATTACCATCATACTTTAAGATACACAACAGTAACCTAAGCCACGATGAAATTTTTAGACACCTAAATTCAGTATACTCTAAATATAATATTTTTGTTTTGTAACGGTATTCGTCTGGTTCCAAACACGCATTGATTAAATGTTTTTGCAGATGCCTGTTTTTTCCCCACTATGTATTAAATTTGTACCAATATGAGGCAGATGTCCAGGTGTCTTATGGAGCACAGCGTGAGTGACAGGTCAGACTAATAGGACCTTCATCTCCAGTGTTTTCTGCCGAGTTTCATTCAGATGGCAATGGGAAGGGTAGATTCACTCATTCAAAAATATGTGACAGTTTCTGAAGCTAATATCACAGTCTCGTAAATACAGTCGCGAAGCTCAATACGTAGTAAATAGGCCTATGCAAACATTAAATAGTTGCTCACCACTAGGATCGCTAATATCGCCTCATTACAGACAATGCAAAATAGTACCGTCACAGTCTATTGTTTCTAGCACCCTCAAAACTCAAGCTTCGTGACTGTATATAGTAGACTGTGCTAATATCTTCATTATGTTGTAACTAAAATTACATTTATTGCCCGGATGAATATTACTAGTAAGTACTATAGTGTATGCAATGGAGGGCGAAATAAACTGGTCACCCTGCCCATTATCTCCAGACTTAGTTGCCTCATGAGTGATGCCTTATTGGTGTCACTTATGAGGTCCCAGTCTTTGACTGTTGATTAAACATACAACATACCCGGATAAGTGATATGTTACTCTCTGCAGCCTCCGCAAAGCTGGAGACTCTCTTAATATAAGAACCCCTAATCTTCCAACACATTTTAATTTAATTATACATTTTACTTGATGTTTACTTTTTTTATTGGCTTGGCTTTACGAGGACTGAATTCAGGACGGGTTTGTACACTTACTTGCTTTGTATCATTGTGCGTTCTACATATGCTATGATTATCAAAGTCCGACAGATGGCCTGGGTGGCATTCGTGAATCCGAAGCTGACAGGCGGGCCATCCTGTCTCAGTTTTCTGGTAATCCCCCAGTCCCCGGAAGCCTAAATCCTTCCTACTCGTATAGCATCATCGGCAACCTGTGTTACACTAGAGCAGGGGTTCTCCAACTTTTGAAGATTCTGAGCACAACCCACATGTAATACATTATCTACCAAAAAGTAATTGGGCACTGTTTTTTCCCCTTGGGAACCTCGTGGTACCACCTCATGTTTCTATAACAGCAGCCACCCTGTCAGGCATGCTCTCCACTAGTTTGTGTAGGATATCCACTGGAATGCGTCGCCATTCCTCTTGCAACATGGCACTCAGTTGGACAATGGAAGTTGGCCACATCTCCCGAGATCTCAATCGCGGGTCCAATTCGTCCCAAAGGTACTCAATAGGATTGAGATCAGGACTCTGTGCAGGCCAGTCCAACTGGTGAACATTATTGTCTGCGTACCACTGCATAGTAGCCGCCGAAACATGGGGCCAACTTCCATTGTCTGAGTGCCATGTTGCAAGAGGAATGGCGACGCATTCCAGTGGATATCCTACACAAGCCAGTGGAGAGCATGCCTGACAGGGTGGCTGCTGTTATAGCAACAAGAAGTGGTACCACGAGGTTCTAATGGGGCAAATACAGTGCCCAATTACTTTTTCGTAGATAGTGTACTAGTGAGGGAGCACCATGAAATCGAATAGGTTCAATAGGCCTATATGTATACATAAATAAAATAAATAAATAGGCAAATATATTTTAAAACACTTACCAGGATAATGATGCCTTTGAATTTAAATGTTACTCAGAATTAGTGATGTCCAAGGAGAAGTCTCTTGTAGCTACACGTAAATAGTCCTGCAGATGTAAATTAGTTAATCGTGATCGTGCTTTTTTTTACTTGGTTATTTAACGACGTTGAACCAACTACGAGGTTATTTAGCGTCGATGAAATTGGTATTTGACGAGATGAGGCCGAGGATTCGCCTTAGATTACCTGGCATTCACCTTACTGTTGGGGAAAGCCTCGGAAAAAACCCAACCAGGTAATCAGCACAAGCGGGAATCGAACCCGTGCCCGAACGCAACTTCAGACCGGCAGGCAAGCGCCTTAACCGACTGAGCCACGCCGGTGGCCGTGATCGTGCTTTGTTCTTGAGGTATTTCATAAGTGAGAAAGTCTTTCTTTCACTTAGATACAATGTCACGAACATGGCCAGACATTTTAAAGAAATAATCCGCAGTATTTGGAGCCTTTTTGTATCTTTTGCTCCCTAAAGACTATGAATTTCTCCTTTTAAAACAAATATTTCATCGCTAAGGAGGACTGGAGATCTGTTAACTGAAGTTCTTCACGAGCAGCTGTATTATTCTCTTGAATAATTTCGATGTTTGTGATTAAGTCCACACTGGATTTAAAAGGGTTATACACCATGAAATACAAGAAGGCCTATCACGTCTCTAACAAATTATAATGGATAGATAGGAACAATATTTGTTCCGGCACTTTTTAACTCGCATGACGAGAGCACCAAATGTCATTAAAAGAGCACCAGGTTGAGAACGCCTGCACTAGAGACTTCACCCCAGCCTATTTTTACTATTACAGGTGATAAATGAAGTGAAGGGTAGGTAGAAGATGTTGGTGGAATTATGCAGAGAAATTGGAGTACCTCGAGAAAACCCCTCAGCAACGTCTGCTTTGTCCACCTCAAATTTCATCACGACCTGGGAGGGAATCGAACCCCGGCCCTCTCATGGAAGACCAGTACGCTACCACTTGAGCGACAGACGTGGCGTCCCCACTCTCACTCGAGGTATGTAAATTACTGCGGTCCCGTAGAATTTCCTAATCACATGGTCATTGGCGTGTAGCGTATAGCGACGCGTAGAAGCAAGTACACGCGAGCATGGGAATAGGACATGACGTCACTGACAGATATAGTGCAAGTACCAAATGATTCTTACAGCCAACGATCGTTTATTTTGTTTTTATGTCCGCTCTTTCTTGGAATCTTTCATACAGCAATTGCTACAAGGCCAGTAATGTGAATCGAGTAGTGGTAGTAGGCCTGACATGAATCAACCACAGAAACGTTACTCTCTAGCTTTTCGTACCATATTTTGTAATTCCTGGAAATATGCTCAGCAGATTCCTATGTAACCTACCTTACTGTATTTTATTGTAGACAGTACGTGTCATGTTCCTGATACTGATTTTTCTTTGTGGATTACCTGTTCAAGACGCATCACGTCCGGAAACCGACGTTCAAGTACCAATGTCTAAATGAAATTTTCGGTGAATGAGTGTCTTCTTCAAGCATACACGTTTCCCCTGTCATTATTCCCCACATCCCCCCTTACTTGCCCTTACCAACATCTCGTTGGGAATGCGATTCATCTTAAATCCTCGGACTAATCTCACCACAAACAGTCTCGCTACTACAGAACTCTTTGATGATAGATAACAGTGTTGTTTATACTGTCTCGTTAATATTAATCGAAGTAAAAATCTTGTCACTCGATACACACGCGCGCACACAGCATATATTATTATTATTATTATTATTATTATTATTATTATTATTATTATTATTGAATATCAGAATATACAGGGTGATTCAGGACCTCTACAACAAACTCTGGGGGTCGATAGATCTCGCAATGGGGATCATTTTTCGTAAAACAACCCATGTTCTCCGATGCCTCGTTTAGGAGCTAAGCGACATCGAAAAAAAAAAAGACAGGTTTTAGTGACATTAACAATTATGAAATTAATTATTTTTCAAGTATGTTTGCTGACAAGTTACAGGTGTTCCGAGTGTATACCCTGAACCTGATTACATTCATTGTACCGTCTTAGCAGTGGTTATCGGCCTG